>NC_053025.1:129562392-129562471 GCF_003073215.2 Triticum urartu | reverse complement strand
GTACACTCAATCTGGCAGCCAACCCTTTATGGCGTAGGGGGTGGGCTATTTATAGCCACTTGGCAACCCAACCTGATTT
>NC_053025.1:129419840-129561392 GCF_003073215.2 Triticum urartu | reverse complement strand
CGGACCTGACATCTTTGAAAAAGCCAACTACGGAGCATGAGCCGGTCCTGAAGTTTAAGTCAGCTGATGACACCAAGCTTGTCAATTTTGTTCCAGGTGACTCATCTAAGCAGTTCAGTATCAGTGCTAATCTGGATCCCAAATAGGAAAGAACGCTCATCGTGTTCATCCGTGAGAACCGCGACATCTTTGCATGGAAACCTTCTGACATGTCGGGTGTACCAAGAGAACTCGCTGAGCACACTCTCAATATTGATCCAAAATTTAAGCCGGTCAAGAAATTTCTTCGGCGGTTCAATGAGGAGGGGCGCAAGGCCATTGGTGAAGAAGTGGCCCGGCTCTTGGCGGCCGGGTTCGTTATTGAAGTTTTTCATCCAGAGTGGTTGGCTAACCCGGTGCTCGTGCTTAAAAAGAACGGCACCTAGCATATGTGTGTGGATTACATGGAGTTAAATAAAGCTTGTCCGGCTGATCCTTTCACTCTCCCTCGTATTGATCAAATCATTGATGCTACCGCGGGTTGTGAGCGTTTGAGCTTTTTGTATGCTTATTTTGGTTATCATCGGATCAAGATGGCAGTTAAGGACCAGGAGAAGATGGATTTTATTACTCCGTTTGGAGCCTTCTGCTATGTGTCTATGCCTTTTGGGCTTAAGAGTGCCCAGGCGACTTATCAGCGATGTGTGCAGAACTGTCTTCACAATCAGATTGGGCGCAATGTTCATGCGTATGTGGACGATATTGTGGTAAAATCCAGAGAGAATGAGACCTTGATAGACGATCTTAAGTAAACCTTTGATAACCTCCGGGTCTACAAGATGATGCTTAACCCAGCCAAGTGTGTTTTTGGAGTACTAGCGGGCAAGCTTTTGGGTTTTCTGGTTTCGAACAGAGGCATCAAGGCTAACCCGGAGAAGATCAAAGCAATCACATCTTTGGCTAAGCCGGCGTGCATCAATGACGTTCAGCGTTTGGTGGGTCGTATTGCTGCTTTAAGCCGGTTCATAAGCCAGTTAGGTGAGAAGGCCATATCGTTGTATCAAATGATGAAGAAGACATACGATTTTATCTGGAGTGATGCTGCTAACACCGCTTTTGAAGATCTGAAAAGATAGCTCGCCGAGCTGCTGGTCCTTGGTGCACCTATTGATAAGGAGCCATTATTGTTATATGTGGCTGCTAACACACGTGCTGTCAGTGTGGCCATTGTAGTAGAGCGCAGAGAGGCTGGCAAGGAATATCTGGTTCAACGGACGGTTTACTACGTCAGTGAGGTGCTCATTGAATCCAAACAGAGATATCCACATTGGCAGAAACTTGTCTATGGGGTGTTCATGGCGAGCCGGAAGCTTATGCATTATTTTCAGGTTCATCCCATCACTATGGTTAGTTCTGCTCCTTTAGGAGATATCATTCAAAATAGAGAAGCCACAAGATGAGTTGCCAAGTGGGATATTGAACTTGGGCCTCATGGTTTAAAGTATGTGCCACGCACTACTATCAAATCTCAGGCATTGGTGGATTTCATCAATGATTGGACAGAGCTACAGATGCCTGAAGAGAAGCCGTACAACACATATTGGACCATTCATTTTGATGGGTCCAGGCAATTAGAGGGCTCGGGGGCTGGAGTTGTTTTAGCTTCCCCTCGAGGTGACAAATTTTGTTATGTGCTACGGTTGATGTTTCTATGTACTAACAATGCAGCTGAGTATGAGGCCTTGCTCCATGGTCTTCGGATGGATAAGGAGATGAGCTTGAGCCGGGTAAGGTGTTTTGGCGACTCAGATTTGGTGGCTCAACAAGTATCAGGCAAGTGGGATTCCAAAGATCCTCTAATGGTGGCTTATCGTCGTGAAGTTGATGCCACTGTTGTACACTTCAAGGGTTATCAAGTGGAACACTTTGATTGCAGAAAGAATGAAGCGGCTGATGCTTTAAGCCGGCTGGGGTCTTAGCGTAAGCCGGTGCCACCTAACACTTTCTTAGATGTTCTGCATAGCCCTTCTGTCAAGTTGCCTTCGGAGGAAGACTTGGCTGTTCCAGACCCGGAAGCACAATTGGTGGCGGCTCTTCACGCCATCCCAGATTGGACAGTGCCATATTTGGCTTATATGACCCAGTGCGAGTTGCATCAGGATGAAACCTTGGCTAGACAGATAACCTGGCGGTCTAAATCAATGACAATTGCCAATGGTGAGTTGCATCATCGCAGCGTCTCTCGTGAGGAAGGTCAAGAAATTCTTCACGAAATCCATGAAGGAGATTGTGGCCATCATGCCGGTTCAAAGTCCCTTGTAGCCAAAGCCTTTCGTCATGGTTTTTACTGGCTGATGGCTCACGCTGATGCGGAGGATCTGGTCAGGAGGTGTGACGGTTGTAAGAAATTCTCACGACGGGCACACGTGCCGGCTCAAGAATTGCGGATGATTCCAATTACTTGGCCGTTTGCAGTCTGGGGGCTCGACATGGTTGGACCTTTCAAAAGATCCAAAGATAAAAAGACACACCTTTTGTGGCAGTTGAAAAATTCACAAAGTGGAGTGAGGCAGAGCCGGTTAGTAAGTGTGATGCAGCCATGACGGTTCAATTCATGAAAAAGGTGATCTTTCATTTTGGCTTTCCACACAGCATTATAACTAACAATGGTACTAATCTGTCAAAGGGTGCTATGGAGGAATTCTGCCAACGTGAGCATATCCGGCTTGATGTTTCATCAGTAGCTCAGCCCCAATCCAATGGTTAAGCTGAAAGAGCCAATCAGGAAATCTTGAAAGGTCTCAAGCCCCGGCTTATGTGTCAAACCCTGATTTTCATGCCACAACACTTAAGCTAATAAATCATGATAAAGTGTGGTTTGACAAAAACTTTTGTGTTATTTGGCTTTTTATTTGGAGTTGGTTTTCTCTCTGTGTTTTTCAAGTGCTCTTTAATGTCAACGCAACTCCACCTTCTATACCTCATCTCCTTGCCCCAAGCTTCTGCCCAATGATCATGCCATGTGTATAGAGTAATATAGTATTTTATTACAAAAATAATTTGGCCAAAAAGTATTTTCTAAAATTAGTTTTCCAAAACCCCCTGAATTGACGTTTGCACTGCAATTACTTGATTTGGGGTGTGAAAAAACTTTCAAAAGGTATATTTGAATCCTATTAGATATAGGACTCCCATAAACCACAAAAAAATATAATTTTAAAAGTTATTTTCCTATTTTATTTAAAAGCTTTTTCTTAAGGCCAGAAATGGTCTTTAATAGGGAAAAATTATTTTATTGTTTCAAAAATATTTGACAAAAATCAGGGGTACTCAGTGGACATATATTTTCCATATATAAGAGTTTCAACACATGGTCATGTTCAAAGTATTGGACAAAACCTCTCAAAACCATTTCTGACCATTTCAAGGATTTGAAATATTTCTACAGAAAATATTTTCATAAAAATCCAAGTAAAATCAAGAGAGACACAAATGCATATTGTGATCACCTTGCAGAGCCTCATCTCAATTAAGGTCACTTTGGTTCACCAAAATGCCCCAAAACCCTCTCTGACTAGAATCAAATTTGAACAACTTTGTACTACCAACTTTCTCTCCTTGACCCCATCATTTGTGAGAATGTTCACATGACCAAATGAGGCCACTACACCAAGTGGTGCATCAAGGGGAAGTGATTTTCTCAACTAGATCTACACAAGTCCATTTCTGTTGATTTCTAGGGTTTACAAAAGTTGCATTGGCAACTTTGCCCAAATAAGCTCCAAATTGGTGGAAGGACCTAATTATATGTGTAATTTCACCCTGTGGAGTATCATGGCAAATGGAAATCATCTACTTGCCCACACCATTATCAAACACCTTCTGACACTTTACCAAAATACCATTTTTGACCTCTTCCACTTATCTCCATGAGCTCAACTTTGTACCACAGCTGATCTTGATCCTCTCCTACCTCCAGTAACTCTCCCATTGCCATTGCTCAATGATTGAGGGGTAGAATACCCCCATTTACCTCCCTGGACAGCCCCTCTCTCCCTCTTCTTCTACCTCTCTCTTCTCCTACAGGCCACCCAGGGCATCCAAGGCCATATCCCACTTCTTTACTTTCCCCTAGAGCTTCTAGACACCTTTGGCCGCGCCCACATTGCATAAAAAAATAGCCATGCCGGCCATTTGGGCGCTCTGGAGCGCGCTAAAGTGCGCTCCCGCACTGTAGCCGCCCCCTTCCAACCGCCTCCAGCCACCTCGGGCCTCCCTGGCGCGCCTGACGATGCGCCTCGACGTTTGCGACATGCCATGCCTCTGTCCCCCTCCTCCTTCTCCCTCCTCTCGCCCCAGCTCGCACGCGCGCCGGCCGCCCGAGTGCACCAGTGAGAGCGCTCACACGCGCGGTGCCCTGGCCCCCCTGCTTTCCCTCTCTTCTCTCCCCTCGCCCTAGACCAACCCCACAAGCACCCCAGACATGCCCACGCGCGCCCCCGTGACCCATAGCAACCGCAGTAGGCTCACCAGCGCACGGGTCCTCGGTGGACCGTCGCCCGCTTATTTAAGGGCCTCCCCGAGCCTCTCCCTCGCCACCACCCGCTCCTACCTACTCCAAATCGGCCCCTGTGCCCTCCACTCTCCTCCAGGAGCACCCGAGCTCGAGATCGAGCTCCGCTGCCTCGGGTCGCCGTCCATCTCAGGGTACAGGCCCCCTCCGCTACTCCTCTTCCTCGATCTGGAACCTCCTCGGCTCACTAATCATTTCCCCTTTCCTCCCTGCTTCTTTTGCAGCCGGAAACGGCCGGAACCGCCTCCTCCCGAAGCTCTTCCGCCGGTTTCCTCATCGCTGGTGAACCCCGACACCCCGGCGACCGCAACCACCTCCACCCGAATAGCGACTCGATGCTGAGTCCATCTGTACCCTCGCCCGACCTCGCCGTGCTCTACATCAACGCTAGTGAGCTTGTTGGCCCTCTGTCCTAGGGCTAGGGATGACAGGCGGGCCCCGCCTATCAACCTCTCCTCTCCATCACCCCGCTCTCTCTCGCTGACACCCGGGCCCCGCCCGTCAGGTTTAACCCTGGTGCATGTGCGTGCACCAATGCGCTGGGCCGCCTCTCTGGCTGGGCCTGCTGCGCTGTGGCTGTTTTGGCCCAGCAGGCACAGAGCCCTTTTTCCTTTTCTTTTTCTGTCACTTTTCCAAAAATTCCACAGGATTAAATATTAATCCAAATGCAACAATTTCAGTTCCTAAAATCTTGTAAATATCCCACCTATTTAATGGTATAATTTTCACTCATGTCCAAACAACTTTTATGTACTGTTCATATTCAAATTCAAATTTGAATATATTTAAACCCCTCTAAAAATCCATTTCTTCTATTCTGCTACTCCAAATCCAGAACTAGGAATTTTCCCCTTCTTAGCTTTCATCCTAGTATTTAACAAAAATGAGTTGACATTTTTCTGAGCACTTTGGTTTTTCTGTTTTATTATTGCCTTATTTTCCCGTTATTATTTTGCAATGATAGATTGTGTTACTGACGAAGGAGTTGGACCAGAAGACTTTGAAGACCCAGAAGACTTTACTGAGCTAGGCAGGCAGCCCTATGACCATGTCTAAGAAACCCTTTTTATGCATGTCATATGGCACTTTTTATTGCTTGCATCGAAGTCATGATAATGAGGTGACCACTTGAGGTGGTTTTCCTCTGCTGTTCTTCTCATTGACACTTGCATGATGCAAGACCCTACCTTTCTATGAGGGTTATGCGAGTGGGTGTAGTTAGGATGCTAAGTAGCTACTACACAAATGGGTTGGGTATATGCATGGTGATGGAAGAAAGATTGTTTTCAAAAACTTTTCGAAAACCCCGTCGGGTGCCACTTATGCCCAAGGGAGATGATGAGTTGGGTAGCCACTTGATGACGAAGTGGTGTACCGATGTAAGTGTGTGTGTGTGTTTTTTTTCAAAACAGATTGGTTTAAGTTGCGACCATTATTCCAACCTTACATGCGCAACCACTCTACCCTTATATGGGAAAGGGCATTATTGATTACCTAGGCCGATACTAGCTTGGAGCCTGCACTACTAGCGACGGGAGAGTTGTTGTTGCGCTCTCTCGGGACGGGGTCGTGCCAGGTAGGGCGGCCATGACTATCTTCACAGGGCATCGGACACACCGTTGGTACCCCGTGCTTGTGGTATGTGATGAAAATGGGAGCGAGGCTCCACAATTTTAAGATGTGAAATGTTGGCACAGGGGTTACTGCCAATCGAGTGGACTCTATGTTAGTGTCGTCTAGGGAAAGATAGTGATCGGGTGCTTACCCCGGGTACTTGAGGTACCGCGGATCGTGGATGACACGGAAGTTCCCCGGATCTTGTGGGTAAATTGTGCAACCTCTGCAGAGTGTAAAACTATTCAAATAGCCGTGTCCACGGTCATGGACAGTTGGTTAACTTCTCTTGGGCTACGTCCACTTGTTTACAAACTAGTGTGTGTGGGAAGAACTACTTGGGTCAAGTGAAAGGACTTGACATGGATGAGTTGGGTTGGAGCCCACTCCCTTTATGTTGATATATGTAACCAGTTCCTAAGGTTGCTTGAATTCATATGATGCATGTTTTACCAGTTATTGAACATGTCATAACACAACAAAATGAGCTTTCTGCAAAGATTTAACTATGTCATGCATTGTTGTATCTTGAGCCAAAACATGGGTTGCTTGCGAGTACATTCAAAGTAGTCATTGGCTTGCCACTGGTTATTTAATTGGCTAGGCATGGAAGAACAGGAGTTCGAAGAAGAGTTCTTTGGAGACAAACATGCGAACTAGGACGTTTCCCAGTCAGAATGCCTGTAGGGTTAAGGCAGATGGCATGGGTTCTACTTATCGACGAAGATTTCCGCTGCCTAAGTTTATTTGGTATTCAGCCCTTGTGGCTTTATCTATGTAAGACTTGACCATAATGGTCATAATTCATGCAAGACAGTATGTATGGATGTAAGACTCTTGTTATTCAGCTTCTGTCTGTTCAGTGAGCATTGATCTCTGGGATCACTGTACACGTGCACTCGGTGATCACGACTTATGAGTCGGGGTCCCCACAGAGCTGGTATCAGAGACATCCTGATTGTAGGAAGCCTTAGTTAGCATGGGCGTTAGATAGGACAAAACCCATTTGCAAGACCCTCTATACTCCTCTTCTTCGCTAAGATTTCCCAAACCTAAGGGATATTTCTCCTTATTGACCTCCCCTATTCAACTTTTGTAGATGGCCGTCGCCCCCTTGAGACTTCTTATGACAGGATTCCCATCACTCCTAAAAGACTTCCTCCAACAATGCCACTATCCCTTGCTGCCCATGTACACCCTGCATGAACTGGAAAATGATGTGCTCGAGAAGGAGTTCTACGCCATGGTTTTTGTGCCTGCCAAGACCTCACCCCAGGGGTGGTTCTTCATTGGACCACCCATGCCAACAAGAGACCTAGCCATTCAGCAAGTGGCATATGAAGTGATCCTCTGTCTTCGAGACCTCCTTCCAGAAATGAAATAAGAACATGCCACCCGCTATTTACCTAGCAAGAACGGATTTGGAGCCCCAACTCAAGTGATGATTTCCCCAGAAGATGAGGATCCAACCCTCAAGTACCAGATCCGCTTCATCAACGCAGGAGACTACCTTCTACATCACCTTACCGAAGCATTCCTTAAGGCTTGCCAAGACCTCCCTTCACTTCTGCACCTCCACTGCCTCGAGAAGAAAAAGGTGGCCGAGCGAAGACAGAAAATCACTGCCTTACAAGCCCACATTGCCAATCAGGAGCAAAAAATCGAGGAACTTCGGAAAACCCGCAACCAAACCCCACGCGGGAGGCATAGGAATGAATTTCCATATCCACCTCGTAGAAGATCGTCGTCAGGCCACCGACGACATAACCCAAGACTGAATGACAACCTTTGTGCTTCCGTCACTTGTCACGGGTGTGGTGAACTTGGGCACATTAAAAGGATGTGTCCCAACAGGTAGCCGACTGTCGCATACCCATTGGCACCACAAGGGAAACCCAGAAATTGAAGACCAAACGCCCTTCTCTCCGAGCAAGCACGACTGCCAAGTCCGAGAACCCCTAGGGTAGGATGAGTCGTGTACCCCCATATGCGTAGTCGAGTCTATGTGATGGTTCGAATGGAACCACGTTCTGTGTTGCTTGTTTTTATTTGTTTGTGTTTTGATATAAGTCACACATTTTCCCTAGGCAGCTTGTATGCGACTATATCACCTATCATGTCTTAATGGAATTGTGTGTGGCCTTTACATCACCTGTTTGTTTGCACTTGCACTATAGAACCCCCCTTTTGGCATTCCCCTCCTCTATGCTATTTTTCCTCTCATCTCTCTCATCCCTGAAGACCAGCAAGACAAAATGCACTAAGGATTCCACCTCGGCAAGCAACTAACACTGAAGACTTTTGCTACATCCTCCTCGACCAGGTGCAAACCTGTAGTATTACCCCTCATGACTGGAAACCCCATCCCTAGACCCTTCGAGACTTCACGAGATACCCCAGCTCGAGTCCTTAACCATGTGCTTAACCCACAGAATCGCAATAGGACCAGTTAAGCCTCTATAAACCTTGCACAGCACTGGGTTCATTATGGAACTAGCGGACATAGTGAATAAGCACATTATCATCCTAATATAGCACCAGAACTAATGATGCCATAGGGAAGACCAGTTTGAGGATATAGGAATAGAGGACAAATTACTTGAGGAGTTTATATCAATGACTTTGAGGAATTATATGAGACTATTGTTGGGGATCATAGCAGAAATTTAAAATTTTCTACGCATCACCAAGACGAATCTATGGAGTAATCTAGCTACTAGGGGAAGGGGAGTGCATCTACATACCCTTGTAGATCGCTAAGCGGAAGCGTTACAAGAACGCGGATGAGGTAGTCGTACTCGTAGCGATTCATATCGCGATCGATTCCGATCTAAGCGCCGAACAACGGCGCCTCCGCGTACAACACACGTACAGCCCGGTGACATCTCCTGCGCCTTGATCCATCAAGGAGAGAGGGAGAGGTTGGGGAAGACTCCGTCCAGTAGCAGCACGACAGCGTGGTGGTGGTGGAGGAGCATGGTACTCCAGCAGGGCTTCGCCAAGCACTACGAGAGACGAGGAGGGAGAGAGGTAGGGTTGTGCTTTGGGAGAGAGAGACTCGTGTGTTATGCAGCCCCAAAACCTCCACTATATATTGGGGCAAGGGCAAGGGGCGGCGCCCTAGTGTTTCCCCTAACGGGGGCGGCGGCCAGGGCAGATGGGATCTCCCCCTTGGGTGAATTGGCCCCCAAGCCAGGAGTTGGGAACCCTAGATGGGGCGCCCCAAACCCCCTGGTCACGTGGGAATAGGTGAGGGGGGTGCACAGCCCCTTAGTGGGCTGGTTTGCCCCCTTCCCTTGGCCCATGAAGCCCCCCAACACTTGCCGGGGCTCCCGACACACCTTTCGGTCATGCTGGTCATCACCCGGTACCTCCGGAACACTTCCGGACTCCAAAACCCTTCATCCAATATATCAATCTTCACCTACGGACCATTCCGGAACTCCACGTGACGTCCGGGATCTCATCCGGGACTCCGAACAACATTCGGTAACCGCGTGCATACTTTCCCTATAACCCTAGCATCATCGAACCTTAAGTGTGTAGACCCTACAGGCTCGGGAATAATGCAGACATGACCGAGACATCTCTCTGGTCAATAACCAACAGCGGGATCTTGATATTCATGTTGGCTCCCACATTTTCCATGATGATCTCATCAGATGAACCACGATGTCAAGGATTCAGTCAATCCCATATACAATTCCCTTTGTCTACCGGTATAGTACTTGCCCGAGATTCGATCGTCGGTATCCTGATACCTTGTTCAATCTCGTTACCGGCAAGTCTCTTTACTTGTTCCGTAACACATCATCCCGTTATCAACTCCTTGGTCACATTGTGCACATTATGATGATGTCCTACCGAGTGGGCCTAGAGATACCTCTCCGTTTACACGGAGAGACAAATCCCAGTCTCGATTCGTGCCAACCCAACAGACATTTTCGGAGATACCCGTAGTGCACCTTTATAGCCACCCAGTTACGTTGTGACGTTTGGTGCACCCAAAGCATTCCTACGGTATCCGGGAGTTGCACAATCTCATGGTCTAAGGAAATGATACTTGACATTAGAAAAGCTTTAGCAAACGAACTATACGATCTTGTGCTAGGCTTAGGATTGGGTCTTGTCCATCACATCATTCTCCTAATGATGTGATCCCGTTATCAATGACATCCAATGTCCATGGTCAGGAAACCATGACCATCTACTGATCAACGAGCTAGTCAACTAGAGGCTTACTAGGGACATGTTGTGTTCTATGTATTCACACATGTATTACGGTTTCTGGTTAATACAATTATAGCATGAACAATAGACAATTATCATGAACAAGGAAATACAATAATAACCATTTTATTATTGCCTCTAGGGCATATTTCCAATAGTCTCCCACTTGCACTAGAGTCAATAATCTAGTTCACATCACTATGTGATTGTAATGAATCCAACACCCATAGGGTTTGTTCATGTCTTGCTTGTGAGAGAGGTTTACTAGTCAATGGGTCTGAACCTTTCAAATCCATGTGTGCTTTGCAAATCTCTATGTCATCTTGTAGATGCAGCTACCACGTGCTACTTTGAGCTATTCCAAATAACTGCTCTACTATACGAATCCGGTTTACTATTTAGAGTCATCCGGATTAGTGTCAAAGTTTGCATCGACATAACCCTTTACGACGAACTCTTTTACCACCTCCATAATCGAGAAAATTCCTTAGTCCACTAGTTACTAAGGATAAGTTCGACCGCTGTCATGTGATCCATTCCTGGATCACTCTTGTACCCCTTGACTGACTCATGCCAAGTGAGGGAGTCCTGGATTAGGGGGTCTCCGGACAGCCGGACTATCTCCATTGGTCGGACTGTTAGACTATGAAGATACAAGATTGAAGACTTCGTCTCGTGTCCGGATGGGACTCTACTTGGCGTGGAAGGCAAGCTAGGCAATACGTATATGGATATCTCCTCCTTTGTAACCGACCTTATGTAACCCTAACCCTCCCCAGTGTCTATATAAACCGGAGGGTTTGAGTTCGTAAGACAACAATCACAACATACAATCATACCGTAGGCTAGCTTCTAGGGTTTAGCCTCTCCGATCTTGTGGTAGATGTACTCTTGTAACACTCATATCTTCAATATTAATCAAGCAGAACGTGGGGTTTTACCTCCATCAAGAGGGCCCGAACCTGGGTAAAACTTCGTGTCCCTTGCCTCCTGTTACCATCCGGCCTAGACGCACAGTTCGAGACCCCCTACCCGAGATCCGCCGGGTTTGACACCGACATTGGTACTTTCGTTGAGAGTTCCTCTGTGTCGTCGCCGTTAGGCTTGATGGCCCCTACTATCATCGATAGCAATGCGGTCTAGCGTGAGACTTTTCTCCCCAGACAGATCTTCGTATTCGGCGGCTTTGCACTGCGGGCTAATTCGCTTGGCCATCTGGAACAGATTGAATTACACGGCCAACATCCGTGGGGACTTGATCTTCGACGGATTCGAGCCACAGCCGGGCGCGCCGCACTGTCGCGATGGGTATGATCTAGCTCTGCCATCGGATGGTACCCCAGAGGCCTCGCCCGCATTAGCTCTGACCCTTAGCTCGGAGCCAGCTGCGCTAATCGAGGACGGGTGGCTAGACACCACCTCAGGGCCTGCAGTCTCAATGGTGATCGAGCCAGACACCAGCATATTCCTCTGCGTAGGCCGTGACTCCAGGGTGCCGGACTCTCCTCCGGACCCCGAACCATCCGCGCCCCTACCAATCGAATCCGACTGGGCGCCGATCATGGAATTCATCACTGCGGGTATCTTTGAGCACTCGCCCTTCGGCGACATTCTGAATTCACTAAGGTCTCTCTCTCTGTTAGGAGAGCCCTGGCCAGATCATGGACAACAGGACTGGGATGCGGACGACAAAGAAATTCGACGCCCACCCACCACCCACTTTGTAGCCACTGTCGATGATTTAACTGACATGCTCGACTTTGACTCCGAAGACATCGACGGTATGGACGATGATGTAGGAGACGAACATGAACCAACACCTATGGGGCACTGGAAAGCCACCTCGTCGTATGACATATACATGGTGGATACACCCAATGAAGGCAACGGCGACGAGATAGCGGAGGATGACCCCTCCAAGAAGCAACCCAAGCACCGACGTCAGCGGCGCCGCTCTAAGTCCCGCCAAAGCAAAAGTGGTGATACCGGCACAGGAGATAATAACACTCCGGATAGCGCTGAAGACAACGAAAACCCCCTCCAGCAAGAGTTAGATCAGGAGGATGAAGGAGCCAGCTCTCCTGAGAGAGCGGCTAGCGGAGAGGAGGAGGATGACAACTACATGTCCCCCTCCGAAGACGAGGCAAGCCTCAACGACGATGAATTCGCCGTACCAGAGGATCCCGTCGAACAAGAGCGCTTCAAGCGCAGGCTTATGCCCACGGCAAATAGCCTGAAGAAAAAGCAGCAGAAGCTTCAAGCTGATCAAGATCTGCTAGCTGACAAATGGACTGAAGTCCTCGCAGCCGAGGAATATAAACTCGAGCATCCCTCCAAGAGTTACCCAAGGCGCAGGTTACTATCACGACTGGAGGAAGAAGCGTATGATACGGCTGATCGGCCACCTCGTGGCCACGATAGAGAGGCATTCCTGCCAAAAGCTCAGCCTCCACCACAACGCCATCCAAATAAAAAGGCATGGGGAGATACGCCAGACCTGCGAGACATATTGGAGGACAAAGCAAGGCATTCAAGATCGATCTACGGATCACGAGGGCGCACCACTCTACGAGACGGTAAACGTCACACCGTATACAGTAAAAGCAAATCCGGCTGGGCCGAACACAGCGGGCAGGACCCATACGAGCTGCGTCGCGATATAGCCCAATACAGAGGTGCCGCACACCCCTTATGCTTCACAGACGAAGTAACGGAACATCAATTCCCAGAAGGTTTCAAACCTGTAAACATTGAATCATACGACAGCACAACAAATCCCGTGGTATGGATTGAGGACTTCCTCCTCCACATCCACATGGCCCGCGGTGATGACTTACATGCCATCAAGTACCTCCCACTAAAACTCAAAGGACCAGCACGGCATTGGCTTAATAGCTTGCCAGCGGTCTCCATTAGCTGTTGGGAAGATCTGGAAGCCGCATTCCTCGACAACTTTCAGGGCACTTATGTGCGACCACCAGACGCCGATGACTTGAGCTACATAATTCAGCAGCCAGAAGAGTCGGCCAGGCAATTCTAGACTCGGTTCCTTACAAAGAAAAACCAAATCATCGACTGTCCGGATGCGGAGGCCTTAGCGGCTTTCAAGCACAACATCCGAGACGAGTGGCTAGCCCGGCACCATTGTCAGGAAAAGCCGAAATCTATGGCAGCCCTCACGACGTTCATGACCCGCTTTTGTGCGGGAGAAGACAGCTGGTTGGCTCGCAGTAACAACATGTCAAAGAACCATGGTACCTCAGATACCAAGGATGGTAACAGTAGGTCACGTCGCAACAAGCATAAGAGCCGCATTAACGGCGAAAGTACTGAGGATACGGCAGTCAATGCCGGATTCAAAGGCTCTAAACCCGGTTAGTGGAAAAAGCCATTCAAACAAAGTACGCTGGGACCGTCCAGTTTGGACCGTATACTCAATCGCTCGTGTCAAATACACGGCACCTCAGATAAGCCAGCCAAGCACATCAACAGGGATTGTTGGCTGTTCAAGCAGGCCGGCAAGTTAATTGCCAAAAACAAGGACAAGGGGCCGCATAGCGATGACGAGGAAGAACCCCGGCAGCCGCACACTGGAGGGCAGAAGAGGTTTCCCCCGCAAGTGCGGATGGTGAACATGATATACGCAACCCACATCCCTAAGAGGGAGCGGAAGCATGCGCTCAGGGACGTATATGCGTTGGAGCCAGTCGCCCCAAAGTTCAACCCTTGGTCCTCCTGTCCGATCACCTTCGATCGCAGGGACCATCCCACTAGTATCCGTCATGGCGGATTGCCGCACTGGTCCTAGACCCAATCATTGACGGATTTCACCTCACTCGAGTCCTTATGGATGGCGGCAGCAGCCTGAACCTGCTTTATCAGGATACAGTGCGTAAAATGGGTATAGACCCCTCAAGGATCAAACCCACAAAAACGACCTTTAAAGGCGTCATTCCAGGTGTGGAGGCCCATTGCATAGGCTCAATTACACTGGAAGTGGTCTTCAGATCACCGGATAACTTCCAAAGAGAAGAGTTAATCTTCGATATAGTCCCGTTCCGCAGTATTTACCACGCGCTGCTCGGACGAACTGCATTCGCTAGATTCAATGCGGTGCCACATTATGCATACCTCAAGCTCAAGATGCCAGGACCTCGCGGAGTTATTACAGTCAACGGAAACACAGAGCGCTCTCTCGGAATAGAGGAGCACACCGCAGCCCTCGCAGCAGAAGCGCAAAGCAGCCTCTCAAGGCAATCTACCGGTTCGGCTTTTCAAAGCCCGGACACCTTCAAGCACGCTCGGGGCAATCGGCAAACAGACCGCCTGGCGCGATTTGAGCTCGCGTAGCAATACGGCGGCCACCCCAATCCCAGCCCAACGGCGTTGTTCGTGT
Organism: Triticum urartu; assembly: GCF_003073215.2. Taxonomy (NCBI): domain Eukaryota; kingdom Viridiplantae; phylum Streptophyta; class Magnoliopsida; order Poales; family Poaceae; genus Triticum; species Triticum urartu. The sequence continues at coordinate 129,546,600 of NC_053025.1, read as the reverse complement.
CGCGCGTACATAATTACGCATTAAAAATTCCAATGGCGCAGGCGGGGAGGGGGGGCACAACCACGGCACGCCCCAAAACGCGGCCTAAACCGCACCAGGGGCTTCCCGCTTGGTTATTTTTCTTTTTCTTTCAGGACTTCAATCTTTGGAAACACTGTCCGGCAGCTCTATTGCTGAACACATGATACAGCAACCAAGGAGGCCGACAACTACAGAATTGCCAGGTGGGTTACAGATTTCATATAATTCCTTAGCTCGCCCTTGCAAGGGACATAGTCCTACTCTTTTGCTTATTAAACTATCTGCATCACTCTGCTTTAATGCAATTTGTCAATATACAATGTGTGACATCACGACTATTATTGCATTTTTGTTATATGTGTTCATTAACGACGCCTTGCAATCATACACTCTGGTACGGCCAATGCACCAGGGGTTTACGTACCCAAAATATGGTGTGAAAAGTCCGAACACTTTCACAACTGCGGCACCCTGAACTTATAGCATTATATGCATCAGCTCTAAATCATGTCTTTGGTCAAATGTTGGGTTTGCCCGGCTCCTATGTTTTGGTACCTTACTTTCCGCTCTATCGGCTTAGGTAGCTCTAGGAGAACTACTGCGATTGTGCCCCGGTTCTGCCGGGCCGAGCACCTCAGTAGAGAAAGCTAAAACTGACTGTCATGATAAGGCGAGAGACTGGTCGCTGTTCGGCGAGGTTTTTCGAGTCCCTAAAGACTTATCCCGCTTAGGGCGAGGGGTCGGCTCCGTCCGTCTTACAGGCGTGTATCGCTCCCCGAATTCGGCCTTCCAAATATCAGGGGCTTCGCCGAAATTTAAAATTGTAGAATTCTATGGCTAAGTGAGAGTGATAAAGCATTATTAGTCTGGTTGCCTTGTTCGTTGTGCTGAGCACCTCCCTCGAAGGACCCGAACATGGGAACAAGAGTGCTCAGGTTTATCCCGAACACCCCAACACTCGTGGTATGGGGGCAGAAGCCGAGGACTAGCCATCTCTCAGATTGGATAAACAACCAAACAGAAGGTAATATTTTAAATTCACACAAGCGTTGCATAGCGCATATGAAACAAGTTTTCATCTCACAGGATAAAAAAACAAGCAAGTTTCATTCAAATATTACATTTTGCGAACACTCATCCGTGATAAGACAGGCACCCGGCAGAACACCCTCGTAGTACATCTCGGGGTGGCGGTGCTCCTTTCCCTCCGGCGGCCCCTCCTTGATCAGCTTCACGGCGTCTAGCTTGACCCACTGCATCTTTACATGGGCGAAGGCCCGGCGTGCACCTTCAATGCAGACGGATCGCTTGACGACCTCCAGTCGTGGGCAGGCATCCACAAGCCGCCTCACCGGGCCAAAGAAGCTGTTCGGAAGGGCGTCGCCAGGCCATAACCGGACTATCAAACCCTTCATGGCCTGATCGGCCGCCTTATGTAGCTCAGCCATCTGCTTTAGTTGGTCACTCATCGGCACCGGATGTTCGGCCTCAGCATACTGAGACCAAAACAGCTTCTCCGTTGAGCTTCCATCCTCGGCCTGGTAAAATTGTGCGGCATCGGACACACTGCGGGGCAAATCTGCGAATGCTCGTGAAGAGCTCCAGATTCGGGTAAGTAATCGGTAAATTACTTTTACATGCTTGCTTTGCATATAGAAAGCCTTACCCGCCGCTATCTTATTCATCGCGTCGATCTCTTGGAGGGCCTTTTGGGCTTTGGCCTTGGCACTCTTCGCGCTCTCACAGGCTGCGGCAAGCTCAGACTCCCGCGTCTTCAAGTCAAGCTCCAAAGCCTCGTGCTTCGTCATGAGAGCCTGGAGCTCTTGCTGCACCTCGCCCACCCGAGCCTCGTGCCTCTCTCGCTTGGTGCGCTCCTAGGCCGCCTTCTCTTCGGCCTGGGACAGCGCTTGCTTCAGGGTCGCCACCTCGGTCGTGGCCCCTGGTAAACATACAATGATCCTGTCATTTAGCAATCGCGTCCTTTTTCTTATCTATATACGGGGCATTACTTACCCTTGTTCTCCTCGAGCTGCCTCTTAGCAAGGCTGAGCTCTTTCTGGGACCCCTCGCGGGCCTCCTTCAGTACGGCGACCTCCCCAGTCAGTGCGGCGGACGCCAGCAGCAAAGCCTGCATATGCATATTGACATACTTATATTAGACTCCTGCGATATTATTTGATCCTCTGTTCGGCTTTTCTTCGTGAACACCGAACAAAGCGTCAGGGGCTACTGTCTATGCGGTAATATTTCTACTACATTTTAAAGCACTTACCTCGAAGCCTGTTAGAAGGCTAGTACAGGCTTCAATCAATCCGCTCTTGGCGGACTGAACCTTCTGGATCACCGCACTAATGATAGTGCGGTGCTCCTCCTCGATGGAAGTGCTGCGAAGCGCTTCCAACATAGTGTCCGGCGCCTCTGGATGGACAGAGGCCACCGGCACAGGCATCTCACCCTCCTTAGAAGGGGATCGCCTACCCGAGCTCGGAGCCGTTGGAGGGTCCGGCGTGGTGTTCGGCTGAGGGCCGAACTCGGAGCTCTCGGGGACCCCATCCCCTCTGCTCCCGGAGTCCGGAAGGTCGCCTTGAGGCGCCTCCGGGACTGTCCCCCCGTGATCCGGTGCCTCTTGAGACAGCACCTCGGTGTCGTCGGCTAGATGAGGGGAGGTGGTGGTCGGGACTGGATCGCTATCCATGTCCGACGCGCCCAGGGAGCCGTCCGAGGATACCTCGATATTGGCTCGGGGCGGCCTGCACAATTGAGTTCGGCGTTAGGGAAAACAATGCGACAAAGGAATCCTATGGGTTACTTTGGTATCCGAATACTTACGATCTCCCCTGGAGCTTGGCCCTAGGCAACCACTCGTCTTCACTTTCATCGGCGGCGGTGGAGCTGTCCGAAAGCAGCGTCCTTCCCTTCTTGGACCCTCCGGCTCCCCAGTTGGGGCGGCCTTCCTTTTCTTGTCTCCCCCAGTCGGTGGGGGAGCCTCTTCTTCCTCTTCCTCGTCTTCGGGGGAAGAGTGCGCCACAGACTCATCGGACGGTGAGTCCGACGACGCCTGGCGTCGGGAACTCTTTCGAGCTCCCTTGGCCTTCTGGGTCTTCTCCGGCACCTTATAAGGGGCCGGAGTCAACATCTTCGCCAGAAGGGCGTCTGCAGGTCCTTCGGGCAAGGGAGCCGGACAGTCGATTTGTCCGGCCATCTTCTGCCAGTCTTGTTAACGGCACGGGAGTTTAGATCCCGCATAGAATCAATCTATACAGAAAACAAGTATCCTATGAAAGGTAAAACAACATACCACACTGGCGTGGCACTTCACGCTGAATCCGCGATCCTCAGTAATGGGGGGAGGGACTGCGGCGCCCTTGAACAGCACCCTCCAGGCATCTTCATGAGTCGTGTCGAAGAGCCTATTCAGAGTTCGGTGTTGCGCCGGATTGAACTCCCACAAGGTAAACTCCCGTTGTTGGCACGGGAGTATCTGACGAACGAGCATAACCTGGACTATGTTGACAAGCTTGAGCTTCTTATCCACGATGTTCTGAATACATGAGTGGATTCCGGTCAGGTCTTTTGAATTACCCTAGGACAGGCCCTTCTCTTTCCAGGAGGTGAGCCGCATGGGGATGCCAGATTGGAACTCGGTGGCCGCTACCCATGCGGGGTCGCGCGACTCGGTGATATAGAACCACCCCGATTGCCACCCCTTTATGGTGTCCAGGAAGGTGCCCTCGAGCCATGTGATGTTGGGCATCTGGCCCACCATGGCGCCTCCGCACTCCGCCTGGCGGCTGCTCACTACCTTCGGCTTGACATTGAAGGTCTTCAGCCATAAGCCGAAGTGGGGCTTGATGCGGAGGAAGGCCTCGCACACGACGATGAACGCCGAGATGTTGAGGATGAAATTCGGGGCCAGATCGTGGAAATCCAGGCCGTAATAAAACATGAGCCCCCGGACGAAGGGATGGAGAGGGAATCCCAGTCCGCGGAGGAAATGGGTGAGGAATACCACCCTCTCATGGGGCTCGGGGGTGGGGATGAGCTGTCCCTCATCTGGGAGCCGGTGTGCGATGTCGTCGTGCAGGTATCCGGCTCTCCTCAGTTTCTTGATGTCTCCCTCTGTGACGGAGGAGACCATCCACTTGCCTCCCGCTCCGGACATGGTTGGAGAAGGTTGAGATGGAAGTGAGGACTTGGGCGCTAGAGCTTGAGTGTGCAGGAGCGGATGAGCAGAGGAGGAAGAAGGCGTGGATAGAAAGGTGAATCCTTATCCCTTTATATGGGCGGACAAAACTAAACGTCCCCAGTTGCCTAGTAAAACTCGCTTAAACCCCAAGCGCCGCAATTGATGGCGCGGTTGCGTTACCCATGCCCGTATTGATGAGAATCCCTTAATAAGGGGACACAATCTCTGCTTTGACAAGACGTGTCGAAAAACTGCCTCGCGTTATGTGCGGGGCTCGTTAAAAGAAACGGTTCGAATAGTCACCGGGCCATGACATGACATCATGCTATCAAAACAAGCCAGCAAATTAGATCTGCGGAAAAATTATTCTCTCTGCGGTGGAATGTGGAACTTATTTTGCAGGGTCGGACACTATCCTCGTATTCAACTTCTTCTATAATGTATTCGGAGAAGAAACCCGCCTTGCAATGCCGAAGACAACTGGGCACCGGACTTGTCGTCGTTGAAGCCTGGTTCAGGGGCTACTGAGGGAGTCCTGGATTAGGGGGTCTCCAGACAGCCGGACTATCTCCATTGGCCGGACTGTTAGACTATGAAGATACAAGATTGAAGACTTCGTCTCATGTCCGGATGGGACTCTACTTGGCGTGGAAGGCAAGCTAGGCAATACGTATATGGATATCTCCTACTTTGTAACCGACCTTATGTAACCCTAACCCTATCCCGTGTCTATATAAACCGGAGGGTTTTAGTCCATAGGACAACAATCACAACATACAATCATACCGTAGGCTAGCTTCTAGGGTTTAGCCTCTCCGATCTCGTGGTAGATCTACTCTTGTAACACTCATATCTTCAATATTAATCAAGCAGGACGTAGGGTTTTACCTCCATCAAGAGGGCCCAAACCTGGGTAAAACTTCATGTCCCTTGCCTCCTGTTACCATCCAGCCTAGACGCACAGTTCAGGACCCCCTACCCAAGATCCGTCGGTTTTGACACCGACAGCAAGGCACACGTCAGTTGTGGTACACAGCATAGCATACTGTAGAGCCTAAATCTAAAGCATAGGGGACGACCTTCGTCCTTTCTCTCTCTTCTGCCATGGTCAGGTCTTGAGTCTTACTCAATACTCACACCTTGCAACACAGCCAAGAACTCCTTCTTTGCTGATCTATTTTGAACTCCTTCAAAATCTTGTCACGGTATGTATTCATTTGAAAGTTCTATTAAGCGTTTTTGATCTATCCTTATAGATCTTGATGCTCAATGTTCAAGTAGCTTAATCCAGGTTTTCCATTGAAACACTTTTCAAATAACCCTGCATGTTTTCTAGAAATTTTACATCATTTCTGATCAACTATATGTTAACAACATATACTCATCAAAAATTCTATAGTGCTCCCACTCACTTCTTTGGAAATACAAGTTTCTCATAAACTTTGTATAAACCCAAAATCTTTGATCATCTCATCAAAGCGTACATTCCAATTCCGAGATGCTTACTCCAGTCCTTAGAAGGATTGCTGGAGCTTTGCATACTTGTTAGCATCTTTCAGGATTGACAAAACCTTCTGGTTGTATCACATACAACCTTTCCTCAAGAAAATCCTCGAGGAAACAATGTTTTGACATCCTATCTGCAAGATTTCATAAATAATGCAGTAACTGCTAACATAATTCCAACAGACTCTTAGCATTGCTATGAGTGAGAAAGTCTCATCATAGTCAACTCCTTGAACTTGTCGGGAAACATCTTAACGACAAGTCAAGCTTTCTTAATGGTGACACTTACCATCATTGTCCGTCTTCCTTTTAAAATCCATCTGCACCCAACAGCCTTACAACCATCATGTAGTTCTTTCAAAGTCTATACTTTTTTATACATGGATCCTCTCTCAGATTTTATGGCCTCGAGCCATTCGTCAGAATCCGGGCCCACCATCGCTTCTCCATAGCTTGTAGGTTCATTGCTATCTAGCAACATGACTTCCAAGATAGGATTACGTACCAATCTGAAGTAGTACACATCCTTGTCGACCTATGAGGTTTGGTAGTGACTTGATCCGAAGTTTCATGATCACTATAATAAGCTTCCACTTCAATTGGTGTAGGTGCCACAGGAACAACTTCATGTGCCCTGCTACCCACTAGTTGAAGTGACGGTTTAATAACCTCATCAAGTCTCCACCATCCTCCCACTCAATTCTTTTGAGAGAAACTTTTCCTCGAGAAAGGACCGGTCTCTAGAAACAATCACTTCTGCTTCCGAATCTGAAATAGGAGGTATAGCCAACTATTTTTGGGTATTCTATGAAGATGCATTTATCCGCTTTGGGTTTGAGCTTATCAGCCTGAAACTTCTTCACATAAGCGTCGCAGCCCCAAACTTTTGAGAAACGACAGCTTAGGTTTCTCTAAACCATAGTTCATACGGTGTCGTCTCAACGGAATTGTGTGGTGCCCTATTTAAAGTGAATGCGGTTGTCTCTAATGCCTAACCCATAAACGATAGTGGTAATTCGATAAGAGACATCATGGTATGCACCATATCCAATAGGGTGCAGTTATGATGTTCGGACACACCATCAAACTATGGTGTTCCAGGCGGTATTAGTTGTGAAACAATTTCCACATTGTCTTAATTGTGTGCCAAACTCGTAACTCAGATATTCATCTCTACGATCATATCATAGACATTTTATCCTCTTGTCACGACGATCTTCAACTTCACTCTGAAATTACTTAAACCTTTCAATAATTCAGACTAGCGTTTCATCAAGTAAATATTCTCAGCATCTACTCAAATCATCTGTGAAGTAAGAACATAATGATATCCACTGCGTGCCTCGGGACTCATTGGACTGCACACATCAAAATGTATTACTTCCAACAAGTTGCTTTCTTGTTCCATCTTACTGAAAATGAGGCCTTTCAGCCATCTTGCCTATGTGGTATGATTTGCATGTCTCAAGTGATTCAAAATCAAGTGAGTCCAAACGATCCATCTGTATGGAGTTTCTTCATGCATATCTACCAATAGACATGGTTCGCATGTCTCAATCTTTTCAAAAACAAGTGAGTCCAAAGATCCATCAACATGGAGCTTCTTCATGCGTTTTATACCAACATGACTCAAATGGCAGTGCCACAAGTATGTGGTACTATCATTACTATCTTATATCTTTTGGCATGAACATATGTATCACTATGATCGAGATTCAATAAACCATTCATTTTAGGTGCAAGACCATTGAAGGTATTATTCAAATAAACAGAGTAACCATTATTCTCCTTAAATGAATAACCGTATTGCGATAAACATAATCCAATCATGTCTATGCTCAACACAAACACCAAATAACAATTATTTAGGTTTAACACCAATCCCGATGGTAGAGGGAGCGTGCGATGTTTGATCACATCAACCTTGGAAACACTTCCAACACATATCGTCATCTCACCTTTAGCTAGTCTCCGCATCCTTTTATTTCGAGTTACTAACACTTAGCAACCGAACTAGTATTTTTTTACCTGGTGCTACTAGGAGTACTAGTAAAGTACACAATAATATAACGTATATTCAAAATACCTCTATCGACCTTGCCTGCCTTCTCATCTACCAAGTATCTAGGGTAGTTCTGCTTCCGTGACCATTCCCCTCATTATAGAAGCACTTAGTCTCGGGTTTTGGGTTCAACCTTGGGTTTCTTCACTAGAGCAACTACTGATTTGCTGTTTCATGAAGTATCCCTTCTTTCCCTTGCCCTTCTTGAAACTAGTGGTTTAACCATCAAAAATGGATGCTCCTACTTGATTTCTACTTTCGCGCTGTCAAACGTCGCGAGTTGCTCAAGGATCATCATGTCTATCCCTGATATGTTATAGTTTATCACGAAGCTCTAATAGCTTGGTGGCAGTGACTATGGAGAACCATCACTATCTCATCTAGAAGATTAACTCCCACTCGATTCAAGTGATTGTAGTACTCAGACAATCTGAGCACAAGCTCTACGATTGAGCTTTTCTCCCTTAGTTTGCAGGCTTAAGAAACTCGTCAGAGGTCTCATACCTCTTGACGTGGGCACTAGTTTGAAATCCTAATTTCAGTCTTTGGAACATCTCATATGTTCTGCGACGTTTCAAAACGTCTTTGGTGCCACAATTCTAAACCGTTAGCATTATGCACTAAACTATCACGTAGTCATCAAAACGTGTATGTCAGATGTTTCCCAACATCTACAGACGACGCTCGAGGTTCAACACACTGAGCGGTGCATTAAGGACATAAGCCTTCTGCTCAGCAATGAGGATAATCCTCAGTTTATGGACCCAGTCCGCATAATTTCTACTGTCAACTTTCAACTAAATTTTCTCTAGGAACATATCTTAAACAGCAGAACTAAAGCGTAAGCTACGAGATAATTTGCAAAGACCTTTTGACTATGTTCATGATAATTAAGTTCATCTAATCAAATTATTTAATGAACTCCCACTCAGATAGACATCCCTCTAGTCATCTAAGTGATACATGATCTGAGTCAACTAGGCCGTATCCGATCATCACGTGAGACGGACTAGTCATCATCGGTGAACATCTATATGTTGATCGTATCCACTATACGACTCATGTTCGACCTTTCGGTCTTCCGTGTTCCGAGGCCATGTTTGTACATGCTAGGCTTGTCAAGTTAACCTAAGTGTATTGCGTGTGTAAATCTGTCTTACACCCGTTGTATGCGAATGTTAGAACCTATCACACCCGATCATCACTTGGTGCTTCGGAACAACGGACCTTAGCGACGGTGCATAGTTAGGGGGAACACAATTCTTGATATTTTAATGAGGAATCAGCTTATTTATGCTACCGTCGTTCTAAGCAAATAATATGTAAAAACATGACAAACATCACATGCAAATCATAAAGTGACATGATATGGCCAATATCATCTTGCGCCTTCGATCTCCATCTTCGAGGCGCGGCATGAACACCATCGTCACCGGCATGACACCATGATCTCCATCATAGTGTCTTCATGAAGTTGCCTCGCCAACTATTAGTTCTACTACTATGGCTAACGGTTAGCAATAAAGTAAAGTAATTACATGGCGTTTTCATTGACACGCGGGTCATAAATGAATTAAGACAACTCCTATGGCTCCTGCCGGTTGTCATACTCATCGACATGCAAGTCGTGATTCCTATTACAAGAACATGATCAATCTCATACATCACATATATCATTCATCACATCCTTGTGTCCATATCACATCACATAGCATACCCTGCAAAAACAAGTTAGACGTCCTCTAATTGTTGTTGCATGTTTTAAATGGCTGCTATGGTTTTCTAGCAAGAACATTTCTTACCTACGCAAAACCACAAGGTGATATGCTAATTGATATTTACCCTTCATAAGGACCCTTTTCATCGAATCTGATCCGACTAAAGTGGGAGAGACAGACACCCGCCAGCCACCTTATGCATCAAGTGCATGTCAGTCGATGGAACCTGTCTCACGTAAGTGTACGTGTAAGGTCGGTCCGGGCCGCTTCATCCCACAATGCCGCCGGATCAAGATAAGACTAGTAACGGTAAGCAAATTGAACAAATCATGGCCCACAACTGCTTTGTGTTCTACTCGTGCATAGAATCTACGCATAGACCTAGCTCATGATGCCACTGTTGGGGGTCGTAGCAGAACTTTAAAATTTTCTATGCATCACCAAGATCAATCTATGGAGTAATCTAGCTACGAGGGGAAGGGGAGTGCATCTACAAACCCTTGTAGATCGCTAAGCGGAAGCGTTACTAGAACGTGTATGAGGTAGTCGTACTCGTAGCGATTCAGATCGCGGTCGATTCTGATCTAAGCACCGAACAACGGCGCCTCTGCGTTCAACACACGTACAGCCTGGTGACATCTCCCGTGCCTTGATCCAGCAAGGAGAGAGGGAGAGGTTGGGGTAGACTCCGTCCAGCAGCAGCACGACGGCGTGGTGGTGGTGGAGGAGCGCGGTACTCCAGCAGGGCTTCGCCAAGCACTACGAGAGACGAGGAGGGAGAGAGGTAGGGCTGCACTTTGGGAGAGAGAGACTCGTGTGTTATGCAGCCCCAAAACCTCCACTATATATAGGGGCAAGGGAAAGGGGAGGCGCCCTAGGGTTTCCCCTAAGGGGGGCGGCGGCCAGGGCAGATGGGATCTCCCCCTTGGGTGACTTGGCCCCCAAGCCAGGAGGTGGGAACCCTAGATGGGGCGCTCCAAACCCCCTGGTCACGTGGGAATAGGTGAGGGGGGTGCACAGCCCCCTTAGTGGGCTGGTTTGCCCCCTTCCCTTGGCCCATGAAGCCCCCCAACACATGTCGGGGCTCTAGAAACACCTTTCGGTCATACTGGTCATCACCCGGTACCTCCGAAACAATTCCGGACTCCAAAACCCTTCGTCCAATATATCAATCTTCACCTCCGAACCATTCCGAAACTCCTCGTGACGTCCGGGATCTCATCCAGGACTCCGAACAACATTCGGTAAGCGCATACATACTTTCCCTATAACCCTAGCACCATCGAACCTTAAGTGTGTAGACCCTACGGGCTCGGGAATAATGCAAACATGACCGAGACATCTCTCTAGTCAACAACCAACAGCGGGATCTGGATACCCATGTTGGCTCCCACATGTTCCACGATGATCTCATCGGATTAACCACAATGTCAAGGATTCAGTCAATCCCGTATACAATTCCCTTTGTCTACCGGTATAGTACTTGCCTGATATTCGATCATTGGTATCCCGATACCTTGTTCAATCTCATTACCGGCAAGTCTCTTTAGTCGTTCCGTAACACATCATCCCGTGATCAACTCCTTGGTCACATTGTGCACATTATGATGATGTCCTACCGAGTGGGCCCAGAGATACCTCTCCGTTTACACGGAGTGACAAATCCCAGTCTCGATTCGTGCCAACCCAATAGACACTTTCGGAGATACCCGTAGTGCACCTTTATAGCCACCCAGTTACGTTGTGACGTTTGGTGCACCCAAAGCATTCCTACGGTATCCGGGAGTTGCACAATCTCATGGTCTAAGGAAATGATACTTGACATTAGAAAAGCTTTAGCAAACGAACTATACGATCTTGTGCTAGGCTTAGGGTTGGGTCTTGTCCATCACATCATTCTCCTAATGATGTGATCCCGTTATCAATGACATCCAATGTCCATGGTCAGGAAACCATGACCATCTATTGATCAACGAGCTAGTCAACTAGAGGCTTACTAGGGGCATGTTGTGATCTATGTATTCACACATGCATTACGGTTTCCGGTTACTACAATTATAGCATGAACAATAGACAATTATCATGAACAACGAAATACAATAATAACCATTTTATTATTACCTCTAGGGCATATTTCCAACAACTATTTGGTGGCTTATGAGGCTTTCATGTTGGTAGATGAACTTGGTGGGGTCATGATTATAGAGTAGCATAGCTTTCATTACCCCTGAGTAAATTGGATTTAGTAGGACAATTATGATCACAAGCTGAGATTCTTGGAGGTGCAAGGATTTGACTTGATCAGATGAGATAGTTAACATTACGATAATAACTTGAGGGAAGCATATAGGAATTCTCGTTGGACATGAGATTTGGATTTAAATAGGTGATCCTAGTTGAGTATAGATGATGAGTGATTCTGCATGGTTCGGAGTAAATTGGATTTAGACTGATGATCTTGATCATGATACCATGTTTCTTGGAGGACAATAAACTAGGAGATTGGATTAATTGTCGATGATGATATAAGCTTGACCTTGGAGTTTACTTGATCGCGATAATGGGAATTGGTGGATTGACTATAGTAAGGATAGCCTTTCAAGTATTTGGGGAGTATAGGACTTTAGGAGATCATGTGGAACACCATAGACACTGGATTTGTAGAATTAAAGGATTATGTAGTGATTAATGGAAGTTAACGGGTTGTTGGAGTTGATTCATAGGAAGGAAACAAGAGTTTGGAGTGGCATATGACGTGTTTCCTTAGGATAGAGATACACTAACATGGACCTTGGAAGAATAGGATGGGCACTTAGATTGTCATGATTTATTCCCTCTTGGAAGCTTGTATGCTCTACCCATGGATTTTTAGGGGTAGCCATACATATAAGTTTGGGGATCGTAGACATATATGATTTTGTTAGACCTCCTCTCGGGAGTCACGAGTATATATAGATCACATGAGTGATGATTGGATTTGGCCTATACGAGATGATGCTTTCGGTGGTATAAGGTTATTTGTTTGAAGGACTAGATAGACTATTGGCATCTCAGAAACCGTGCTTAAGGATAAGATAATAAAATGTTCACTCGCACACTAGAATCCTTGAAACCCTTAAGCCCTACTAAGCCACAACATGGTCGGGTCATGACCATAGGTCTTGACTCTAGATCTAGAACACCTCGGACCATACTCAACCATGAGCACCGCCAATACCCCCAGCCTACTTTATGTACCCCGTGAACAAAGTCTTCATGGAGTGCTTAGACAAGATAGTTGTCATCATCACTTGGTGACCTACTTGTTGTAACATCCCAAATTTTCAATTTGGAATGTTATACAATAGATCATCATTTGCATATCATATTTTATTGCATTTTGGTTGAACCTAGAAAATTCTACGCAACTCAAGGACCCTCGGAGAGAGTTGGGGATTTCGTTATTTTCATATTTGAGTTTTCTCAAATTTTGAAAATAGGATCAATTGATTTTATTTATTTTATCTTCAATTATTTCTATTGCAAAAATATGAGAGAGGGAATAAAATGACTTTCCAAAAATAAAGAAATATTGAGGATTTAATAATAAAATCAAATAATAATTTATTTTGGTTTTATTTGCTATTTTATTTGAATTTAGGAAAAATGCGTGTTTTTCAAAATTTCATTTTGGCCCCAAATAAATGTTCATCCTGTGCGGCTTGATTTTAGAAGCCGGGGAAAATTTATTTCGGGATTTTTGGAGTCCGTTTAGTATTCCTTTTGTTTTCTGAGCGTAACTATTTAAAAAAACACGAACCGACCTAACGGGCACCTGGCCCGGCCGGCCTTATAAGCCGGGGGAGGAGCCCAGCCGACCCCAAACCCTAGCGCCCTGCCCCCGCTGCCTCTGCCGCCGCCTCCGTCTCCACCTCGCGCGCCGCATCGCGCCGCCGCCCCGCCGCCGCGCCACATTGCGCCGCCGCCGCCCCTCGCCACCCACCGGAGCGCCGCCGCCGACCTCACCGCACCGCCGGAGCGCCGCCGTCCGCCGGAGACACCTCTCACCGGAGGTTGACCCCGCTCACCGCTGGTTTTTCTCGAAAAACCGCTCGGTTTTCCGTTGGTTTTCTTTCGGTTTTTTAGTTTCGTTTTTTTAGATCAGTTTTTCCGGTTTATTTATTTAGCGAGCGTTCACTCGTTCGTTCGTTTTAACGAATGCGTTCATCAGTTAGATCCAGATAATGAACGTTTGTTCGTTAATCTGTTCGTTGTTTTCTTTTTCTCGGATTAAATCAGTGATTTTTCTGATCGCGATTCCTGATCCGATTTTTGTTCTAGTATAACTTTTCGCTCGTTTATCGGAATCAGGCGATTCAAGCGCCTGGAGTTTCTTCTCGAAACCCTCTTTCCGTTTAACCAACTCAAACAAGTTTTTGCCCCTCTAAAAATTTCCCTAGATCCAGAATAGTAAACGAAGCCTGTTTCTTTTGCCGTTTATCTTTCGTTGCTTTGTTCGATTTGGTTCTTTTTGCCAACCGGAGTTCTTAAGTTGAACTTTATGGTTAGATCTTTTATTTGTGTTTTACCTGTGCATTAGTTGAGTACTTATTGTATGCTTGTTTGTTTGTGATAGAATACCCGGAGTGCGCCGCTTGCTACTTCGAATCTCTAGGTTTTCCCGATCATCAGCAAGGCAAGTAACACTTTGATCATACCTCCTACTACCCAGTTTTTATTGCACTAGATCAATCCTCACACATTCCATGATTAGGATCTAATTAAATTGTGGGTTTGGGAAGTAGATGAGGTAGTACCTATTACCTGTTATTATCAAACCTTTGGGAGTTACTTCTACGTTTGCTTATTATGCCACGCTATGCTAGTAGACGTGGATTGGGTGAGTGTATCCATGACAGATGTGAGATTGTTAAATTAATGGTTTATCTAAGGTGGCAACTTAAATACACATCTAGGTGGAGGCACCTGGGTATTCCAGCGATTGCATGTTTTTCTTTTGGACCGCCACCCAGGCTCAACGGGATCATGAGATTATTCATGCCAGAAACTTCCGTGTGCAGCCACAAGCTACTATGGGCTCTAGCAGAGTTGATTAAGTTGTGCGAACTCTTACAGTGGTAGACTAGCAGATGTAGGGGAAAGTAGGTGTAATGGTCTACCCGATCGTAAGGTGCTAGCGCTTCTGAAAGACTATGTCTCGGTCATCCGTTTCTCAAACACCATGTAGTGCGAGAATCCCAACGGAGGAGATCGAGTCTTGTGGGGAAAAGTGCGCAAACCTCTGTAGAGTGTATAAACTAATCATGGTTAGCCGTGTCCCCGGTTATGGACATCTAGAGTATCTAGTACTTGGATTATCATGTGAATCTCATCATGTTACTCTAATTAATTTTGTTGGGTTTTGTTTAATGATGATGCTTACTTGGGATTAATGTTGTCAACCATTCTCAATGTTTAACAACCACCATGATAGTTAAATAAAATTTATTCCTTTGAAGTAGGGAAAAATTGGCTTTACGCAAAACTGTAACCATAGAGCTTTCCACCAGCCAAATCTGCATATAGTATAGCCTATATCTTTCATTGCTCTCTATGTGTTACATTGCCAGCATATTCCATGTGCTGACCCGTTTCGGGCTGCAACGTTCATGTTGCAGACTTTTTAGACAATGATTAAGGTGCCTTTAGGTCGTGGTTCTATACTCAGTGATGCCGTTGGAGTTGATGGACTCACTTATCTTCCAAGCCTTCCGTTGTTATCGTTATTAGATGGCCTTAAGCCATATTTATTGTAATAAGTTCTCTCTTGAGACACTCGATGTAATAAGTGTGTGATTGCTACTCTGTTATAAATCCTTCAAGTACTGTGTGGTGTCAGCATTACTGATCCAGGGATGACACCGGAGCACAGAGATTGGACCGTTTGAGGTCTGGACGCTACAAGATGGTATCAGAGCACACGCTGACTGTAGGACACGACCACTAAGCTAAAAGACCTAGATCACTACTCACTCTCTTCTCATTCTGACTTCTCATCTTTTCTGCTCTTTTAGGATGGCGGATGCAAGAACAAGTTCACGCAGCCGGATGAAGACACACCCTTTGGACGTCACTTGAAGGAAGTCACTAGATATCTGAACATAGGAGTACCAAGCTTCACCGGGACTTACAACGTCACTTTACCTGAAGAGGAGCGCTGGATGATTCAAGTTCAAGTTCCAGGAAGGACGTTCATGCCAGTCACTGAGCCCATAGAGTTTTCTTTTGATGCACCAACTTGGAGTCTGGGAAAGAGCATGGCAGCTCACATCGCCATGGGACGCATTGGAGAAGTTTACCGCAATGATCTCAAGGATACTATCTACCAGATTTGTGGGCACCGAGATGAGCACTGGGAGATGATCAGCACCAGGAAGGATAGATTAGTTGCAGCTTTTATCCAGGAGTTAAACCAACACATTCGACGTTAGGAGAACCAAATGTGCGCCGACATGATAGATCTGAAGAAGGCGAGGACAAGAATCAAGGAACTGGACGAAGAACTCAAGGCTACACGTGAGGATTATGAAGAGGAAATCGAATTATTAGTGGAGAAGAATGACGATCTGATCAAGAAGATCAGAATATTTATGGGAGGCCCTATACCAGTAGAAGAAGACGAAGAACCCAAGGAGATTCACCCGGAAGACTACATCATCATTACCGACACCGACTCGGATCCAGATGATAGCGATGATGACTATGTTGATGAAGTTGGAGTAGATATCATGGACTCTGCAACCGAAGAATATTTCTAGTAGACCACCCCATCAGTAGTAGTAGTCCACCATGTAAATATAGTAGTCCGAGCACTTTTGCTATAGTTAGATTGATTGTATGCCCTTGTTTGATTGATTGAATGAAGTGAATTGTTTGCTTTTGCCTCATGTGCATATGGGTAGTGTTTTCTCTCCAGACCCCTCTCTATTCTTAAATCTCATCTTTTCTAAACCCACAGATGCCTCCGAGACGTGACCCCGGATTTACCTTCCCACCGGAGCTCACCCAGTTGATCCAGCAGCAGAACATATCAATGCAGTTGCTAGTACAGAATCAGAATCAGGGGAACAACAATAACAACCCACCACCACCACCACTTGTTGATCACTTAGCCCATTTTCTTAGGCTGAATCCGCCGGTGTTTTCCAGTAGCACCGAGCCTATAGTAGCAGATGATTGGATCTGCAAGACAGCAAGGGAGTTGACCATGGCAGGATGCACAGATGCGGAAAAGGTGAAGTTTGCCGCACATCAGCTTGAAGGACCCGCAGCATCATGGTGGGAGAATTTCACAGCTACTTTCCATGTCGACACTGTCACATGGGACCAGTTCCAGCAGGCTTTCCGTACTGCCCATGTTTCAGCAGGAGCTATGGCCTTGAAGAAGCGAGAGTTTCGCAACTTGCACCAAGGAGGACGGACAGTTGGCTAGTGTGTGGAGGATTTTAGTAACTTAGCACGTTATGCCCCAGATGACGTAGCTACGGATGCAGCTAAGCAGGAGAAGTTTCTGGAAGGACTGAATGATGAGTTGAGCATGCAGTTGATGGTAGAAACCTTCAACAACTACCAGGAGTTGGTAGATCGTGCTCTCATGATCGAAGGGAAGCAGCGGCAGATTGAGAACAGCAAGAGGAAGTATGGACAAGGGAAGTACAATTCAGGAGCTCAGCAGAAGCCATGTTTTACCCCTAGACCGGGAGGACATTTTCAGCATACCCATGGAGGAGGTAGCTCGCACAATCACAATGGCACCAAGAATGGTAATGGGAATGGAGGAAGCAACGGCCAGAACCGCACCAACCCATCAACCCTAGCCAAGAGAGACCTGAGCCAAGTCACTTGTTTCAAGTGCCAGAAGACCGGACATTATGGCAATGAATGTCCTGAATCCCAGAATGGAAATGGAAATGGAAGCTCTGGGAAGAAGCCGAACCCTTTCAACAGGGGACAGGCGAACCATGTAAACGTGGAGGAGGTTGAACAACAGCTGAATGCAGTAATCGGTAAGTTTTTGGTTAAGTCATTTACTGCACTCATTCTTTTTGATACTGGTGCATCGCATTCATACATATCAAGTGAATTTGTGGATAAGTATAACCTGCCCACCAAAGTTCTTAGAACACCTATGCTAGTAAGCTCACCAGGAGCGGAGTATATGGCTAGTAAGGGATGTTTTCAAGTGCCATTGAGTATAGGTAGGCATGTGTTTCCCTCGGATTTGATCATTTTGGAATCACAAGGATTGGATGTAATTCTGGGTATGGATTGGCTGTCGATGTATGGAGGAAACATCGATTGCGCCAGTAAGTCAATTTTTCTTACCATCCCAGAAGGGAGAAGGATCAAGTATGTATCCCGGCATGTGCCGAAGAGGACTCAAGTAAATTTTCTAACAAGAGTTGTGCAGGAGGATGTACCATTGGTGAAGGATTTCCCTGATGTATTTCCAGAGGAGTTGCCAGGCATGCCACCGGATAGAGACATTGAGTTTTTGATTGAGCTTTTGCCAGGCACAAGGCCAATATCTAAGAGACCATATAGGATGCCCGCAAAGGATTTGGTGGAGATTAAGAAGCAGATTAAGGAGTTACTGGATAAAGGATATATTCGCCCAAGTTCTTTGCCTTGGGGATTGCCAGTACTTCTAGTGGAAAAGAAGGATGGATCATTAAGGATGGTTGTTAATTATCGAGGATTGAATGAAGTAACCATCAAGAACAAGTACCCACTACCGATGATCAATGATTTGTTTGATTGATTGCAAGGAGCTAAGGTATTTTCCAAGATTGACCTGCGATCAGGATACCATCAGTTGAAGATTCCAGAACATGATATACCTAAGACGGCTTTTACCACCAGGTATGGGATGTACGAGTATACCGTTATGTCATTTGGTCTGACTAACGCACCTGCATATTTTATGAACATGATGAACAAGGTGTTTATGGAGTTTCTGGATAAGTTCGTTGTAGTGTTCATCGATGATATCCTGGTTTACTCGAAGAACGAAGAGGAGCATAAGGAGCATTTGCGTTTGGTACATGGTAAGCTCAGAGAACATCAGTTATATGCCAAGTTTAGCAAATGTGAGTTTTGGTTGAAGGAAGTTGGACTTCTCGGACACGTTATATCCGGGGAAGGTATAGCAGTATATCCCACCAAGGTTGACACTGTGACAAATTGGGAAGCGCCAACAAAGTTGGAGAGATCCGGAGTTTCCTTGGACTTGCAGGATACTACCAGAGATTTATTGAAAATTTCTTGAAGATTGCAAAGCCTATGACAGAGTTGTTGAAGAAGGATACCAAGTTCAATTGGACTGAGGAATGTGAGGCCAGTTTCCAGGAGTTGAAGAAACATTTAGTTACATCACCTGTGTTGATTTTGCCAGATTAGACAAAGGATTATGAGGTGTATTGTGACGCTTCACGTTGAGGACTTGGAGCAATGCTTATGCAAGAAGGAAGAGTTGTTTCATATGCCTCACGACAGCTTAAGCCTCATGAGTTGAATTATGCTACACATGATTTGGAGTTAGCAGCCGTAGTGCATGCATTGAAGACCTGGAGACACTTTCTCATTGGAAACTATTTTGAGGTATACACAGATCACAAGAGTTTGAAGTATATTTTCACGTAGAAGGAATTGAACCTCAGACAAAGGAGATGGTTGGAGCTCATCAAGGATTATGACATGAGATTGCATTATCACCCCGGAAAGGCTAACGTAGTAGCTGACGCATTGAGTCATAAAAGCCATGTCAACACCCTAATGACGGGAGATTTACCAAGGGAGTTAGCTGAAAATCTCCGTGAGTTATGTTTGGAGATAGTCCCGAGAGGCTATGTAGCAGCATTGGAGATTCAGTCTACTTTGATGGATAAGATCAGAGAAGCCCAGAAGATTGACAAGGAGATTGCTTCTATCAAGGAGAAAAAAAGCAAGGGAAAAGCTAAAGGATTTCGTGAGGATGAGCACGATACCTTATGGTTTGAAGACCGTGTTTATGTGCCTAATGATTCGGAGATCAAGAAGTTAATTCTGCAAGAGGCCCATGATTCACCATATTCGATCACCCAGGAAATACCAAGATGTATTTGGACTTGAAGGATATTTTCTGGTGGACCGGAATGAAGAAGGATATTGCGGAGTATGTAGCAGTTTGTGATGTATGTCAGAGAGTGAAGGAAGAGCATCAGAAGCCAGCAGGATTGCTATAGCCATTGCCGATACCCGAATGGAAGTGGGATAAGTTAGGCATGGATTTTATTACGGGTTTGCCCAGAACTCGTTCAGGCTATGACTCGATATGGGTTGTAGTCGATCGTTTGACAAAGGTAGCTCATTTCATTCCAGTGAAGACTACCTATACCAGTGCAAAGTTGGCAAAGATATACATGACCAGAATCGTATGTCTGCATGGAGTTCCAAAGAGCATTGTATCAGGTAGAGGAACCCAATTTACCTCAAAGTTCTGGAATCAGTTGCATGAAACCTTGGGTCCCAGGCTAGAGTTCAGTACTGCTTTCCATCCGCAGACAGATGGACAGACCGAGAGAGTCAATCAGATTTTGGAGGATATGCTGAGAGCTTGTGCACTAGATTACGGATCTAGTTGGGACGATAATTTGCCATATGCAGAGTTCTCTTACAACAATAGTTATCAATCCAGTTTCAAGATGGCCCCTTTCGAAGCCTTGTACGGAAGGAGGTGCAGGACCCCATTGTCGTGGGATAAAGTTGGAGACCGCCAGTTGTTTGGACCGGATCTGATTAAGGAGTCTGAATAGAAAGTAAAATTGATTCGCGATAGGCTCAAGGTAGCCCAATCCATGCAGAAGAGCTACGCAGATTCTAAATGCAAGGAGACAGTTTACGAAGTCGAAGACCGAGTTTATCTTCGAGTATCTCCACTTCGAGGAGTTAAGTGCTTTGGAGTTAAGGGAAAGTTAGCGCCACATTTTGTAGGACCATACAAAGTTTTGGAGCGTATGGGGGAAGTAGCCTACAAGTTGCAATTGCCCAAAGGATTGTCAGGAGTTCACGACATGTTCCACGTTTCCCAATTGAAGAAGTGCCACGCAGAGATGGCTGATATACCGCTGAGAGACACAGTGCCGCTGGAAGCGATTCAGTTGGACAGTGATTTGACCTATGAGGAGAAACCAGTCAAGATTATTGAATATGCCAGTCGAGTCACTCGCAGCAAGGTTATAAAGTTTTGCAAAGTTCAGTGGAGCCACCACACGAAGGATGAAGCCACCTGGGAGCGAGAGGAAGATTTGCTAAAAGACCACCCTCACCTATTTTCTAGCCAAACCGAATCTCGAGGGCGAGATTCATCTTAAGGGGGGTAGGTTTGTAACATCCCAAATTTTCAATTTGGAATGTTATACACTAGATCATCATTTGCATATCATATTTTATTGCATTTTGGTTGATCCTAGAAAATTCTACGCAACTCAAGGACCCTCGGAGAGAGTTGGGGATTTCGTTATTTTCATATTTGAGTTTTCTCAAATTTTGAAAATAGGATCATTTGATTTTATTTATTTTATCTTCAATTATTTCTATTGCAAAAATATGAGAGAGGGAATAAAATGACTTACCCAAAATAAAGAAATATTGAGGATTTAATAATAAAATCAAATAAGAATTTATTTTCGTTTTATTTGCTATTTTATTTGAATTTAGGAAAAATGCGTGTTTTTCAAAATTTCATTTAGGCCCCAAATAAATGTTCATCCTGTGCGGCTTGATTTTAGAAGCCGGGGAAAATTTATTTCGGGATTTTTGGAGTCCGTTTAGTATTCCTTTTGTTTTCTGAGCGTAACTATTTTAAAAAAAACGCGAACCGACCTAACGGGCCGTGTCCGACCCAGACACCTGGCCCGGCCAGCCTTATAAGCCGGGGGAGGAGCCCAGCTGACCCGAAACCCTAGTGCCCTGCCCCCGCCGCCTCTGCCGCCGCCGCCTCGCGCGCCGCATCGCGCCGCCACCTCACGCGTCGCATCGCGCCGCCGCCGCCCCTTGATGCCCCCGGAGCGCCGCCGCCGCCGACCTCGCCACACCGCCGGAGCGCCGCCGTCCGTCGGAGCCGCCGCTCGCCGGAGGTTGACCCTGCTCGCCGCCGGTTTTTCTTGAAAAACCGCTCAGTTTTCCATCGGTTTTCTTTCAGTTTTTTTAGTTTCGTTTTTTTAGATCGGTTTTCCAGTTTATTTATTTAGCGATCTTTCGCTCGTCCGTTCGTTTTAATGAACGCATTCATCGGTTAGATCCAGATAATGAACGTTCGTTTGTTAATCTGTTCGTCGTTTTCTTTTTCTCGGATTAATCCGCGATTTTTCCGATCGCGATTCCTGATCCAATTTTCGTTCTAGTATAACTTTTCGCTCGTTTATCGGAATCAGGCGATTCAAGCGCCTGGAGTTTTGTATCGAAACCCTCTTCCCGTTTAGCCATCTCAAACAAGTTTTTGCCCATGTAAAAATTGCCCTAGATCCAGAATAGTAAACGAAGCCTGTTTCTTTTGTCGTTTGTCTTTCGTTGCTTTGTTCGATTTGGTTCTTTTTGCCTACCGGAGTTCTTAAGTTGAACTTTCTGGTTAGATCTTTTATTTGAGTTATACCTGTGCATTAGTTGAGTACTTATTTTATGCTTGTTTGTTTGCGATAGAGTACCCGAAGTGCGCCGCTTGCTACTTCGAATCGCTAGGTTTCCCGGATCATCAGCAAGGCAAGCAACACTTTGATCATACCTCCTACTACCCAGTTTTTATTGCATTAGATCAATCCTCACACATTGCATGATTATGATCTAATTAAATTGTGGGTTTGGGAAGTAGATGAGGTAGTACCTATTACCTGTTATTATCAAACCTTTGGGAGTTACTTCTATGTTTGCTTATTATGCCATGATATGCTAGTAGACGTGGACTGGGTGAGTGTATCCATGACAGATGTGAGATTGTTAAATTAATGGTTTATCTAAGGTGGCAACTTAAATACACATCTGGGTGGATTGAGGCACCTGGGTATTCCAGCGATTGCCTGTTTTTCTTTTGGACCGCACCCAGGCTCAAAGGGATCATGAGATTATTCATGCTAGAAACTTCCCTGTGCAGCCACAAGCTACTATGGGCTCTAGCAGAGTTGATTAAGTTGTGTGAACTCTTACAGTGGTAGACTAGCAGATGTAGGGGAAAGTAGGTGTAACGGTCTACCCAATCGTAAGGTGCTAGCACTTCTGAAAGACTATGTCTCGGTCATCCGTTTCTCAAACACCATGTAGTGCGAGAATCCCAACGGAGGAGATCGAGTCTTGTGGGGAAAAGTGCGCAAACCTCTGCAGAGTGTATAAACTAGTCATGGTTAGCCGTGTCCCCGGTTATGGACATCTTGAGTATCTAGTACTTGGATTATCATGTGAATCTCATCATGTTACTCTAATTAATTTTGTTGGGTTTTGTTTAATGATGATGCTTACTTGGGATTGAGAATGCTGTCAACCATTCTCAATGTTTAACAACCACCATGATAGTTAAATAAAATTTATTCCTTTACAGTAGGGAAAAATTGGCTTTACGCAAAACTGTAACCATAGAGCTTTCCACCAGCCAAATATGCATATAGTATAGCCTATATCTTTCATTGCTCTCTATGTGTTACATTGCCGGCATATTCCATGTGCTGACCCGTTTCGGGCTGCAACGTTCATGTTGCAGACTTTTCAGACGATGATTAAGGTGCCTTTAGGTCGTGGTTATATACTCAGTGATGCCGTGGGAGTTGATGGACTCACTTATCTTCCAAGCCTTCCGCTGTTATCGTTATTAGATGGCCTTAAGCCATATTTATTGTAATAATTTCTCTCTTGAGACACTCGATGTAATAAGTGTGTGATTGCTACTCTATTATAAATCCTTCATGTACTGTGTGGTGTCAGCATTACTGATCCAGGGATGACACTAGAGCACAGAGATTGGACCGTTTGAGGTCTGGTCGCTACACCTGTCCACCCGAAGACGGAAGAAGAGCCGTTCAGCTAGTCAAGGAACATTTGAAGACCGCCATGCCAAGGAGGAAGAACTACACCAACCACCATCGTCAAGAAGTGAACTTTCTCGTCGAAGACCAGGTGTATCTGCAAGCCACTTCTCTCAAGAGAACCAAGCATTTTCATGTCAAGAGAAACTCACACCAAGATTTATCGACCTTCTCCAAGATCACTGCAAGACGAAGAATAGCCGGCTACCAGCTAGAATTAACACCCGAGCCACGCCATCGAGTACTTCAAGGTTCAATGGACCACCACTCGGAAGCACAAGCGGTATGAGGACGTGAAGACTATCCCCGGATCAAGTTTTCGAATTCCTTTCCATGACTAGTTTGGGAATCTCGGGGACGAGATTCTTGTAAGGGGGTAGGTCTGTCACACCCTTTCATGCCACAACACTTAATCTAATAAATCATGATAAAGTGTGGTTTGAAAAAAACTTTCGCATTATTTGGCTTTTTGTTTGGAGTTGGTTTTCTCTTTGTGTTTTTCAAATGCTCTTTAATGTCAACACAACTCCACCTTCTATACCTCATCTCCTTGCCCCAAGCTTCTGCCCAATGATCATGCCATGTGTATAGAGCAATATAGTATTTTCTTACAAAAATAATTTGGCCAAAAAGTATTTTCTAAAATTAGTTTTCCAAAACCCCCTGAATTGAGGTTTGCACTGCAATTACTTGATTTGGGGTGTGAAAAATCTTTCAAAAGGTATATTTGAATCCTATTAGATATAGGACTCCCATAAACCACAAAAAAATATATAATTTTAAAAGTTATTTTCCTATTTTATTTAAAAGCTTTTTCTTAAGGCCAGAAATGGTCTTTAATAGGGAAAATTTATTTTATTGTTTCAAAAATATTTGACAAAAATCAGGGGAACTCAGTGGACATATATTTTCCATATATAAGAGTTTCAACACATGGTCATGTTCAAAGTATTGGACAAAACCTCTCAAAACCATTTCTGACCATTTCAAGGATTTGAAATATTTCTACAGAAAATATTTTCATAAAAATCCAAGTAAAATCAAGAGAGTCACAAATGCATATTGTGATCACCATGCAGAGCCTCATCTCAATTAAGGTCACTTTGGTTCACCAAAATGCCCCAAAACCCTCTCTGACCAGAATCAAATTTGAACAACTTTGTACTACCAACTTTCTGTCCATGACCCCAACTTTTGTGAGCATGTTCACATGACCAAATGAGGCCACTACACCAAGTGGTGCATCAAGGGGAAGTGATTTTATCAACTAGATCTACACAAGTCCATTTCTGTTGATTTCTAGGGTTTACAAAAGTTGCATTGGCAACTTTGCCCAAATAAGATCCAAATTCGTGGAAGGACATAATTATATGTGTAATTTCGCCCCATGGAGTATCATGGCAAATGGAAATCATCTACTTGCCCAAACCATTATCAAACACCTTCTGACACTTTACCAAAATACCATTTTTGACCTCTTCTACTTATCTCCATGAGCTCAACTTTGTACCACAGCTGATCCTGATCCTCTCCTACCTCCAGTAGCTCTCCCATTGCCATTGCTCAATGATTGAGGGGTAGAATACCCCCATTTACCTCCCTGGACAGCCCCTCTCTCCCTCTTCTTCTACCTCTCTCTTCTCCTACTGGCCACCCAGGGCATCCAAGGCCATATCCCACTTCTTTACTTTCCCCTAGAGCTACCAGACACCTTTGGCCGCACCCACATTGCATAAAAAATAGCCATGCCGGCCATTTGGGCGCTCTGGAGCATGCTACAGTGCGTTCCCGCACTGTAGCCGCCCCCTTCCAACCGCCTCCGGCCACCTCGGGCCTCCCCGGCGCGCCCGACGATGCGCCTCGACGTCTGTGATACACCATGCCTCTGTCCCCCTCCTCCTTCTCCCTCCTCTCTCCCCAGCTCGCACGCGCGCCGGCCGCCCGATCGCACCAGTGAGAGCGCTCACATGCGCGGTGCCCTGGCCCCCCTGCTTTCCCTCTCTTCTCTCCCCTCGCCCTAGACCAACCCCACAAGCACCCCAGACACGCCCACGCGCGCCCCCGTGACCCGTAGCAACCGTAGAAGGCTCGCCGGCGCATGGGTCCTTGGTGGACCGTTGCCCGCCTATTTAAGGGCCTCCCCGAGCCTCTCCCTCACCACCACCCGCTCCTACCTACTCCAAATCAGCCCCCTATGCCCTCCACTCTCCTCCAGGAGCACATGAGCTCGAGATCGAGCTCGAGCTCCGCCGCCTTGGGTCGCCGTCGATCTCAGGGTACAGGCCCTCTCCGCCGCTCCTCTTCCTCGATCTGGAACCTCCACGGCTCACTAATAATTTCCCCTTTCCTCCCCGCTTCTTTTCAGCCGGAAACGGCTGGAACCGCCGCCTCCCGAAGCTCTTCCACCGGTTTCCTCGTCGCCGGCAAACCCCTACACCCTGGCGACCGCAACCACCTCCACCCGAACGGTGACTCGACGCTGAGTCCATCCATACCCTCGCCCGACCTCGCCGTGCCCTGCCTGTCAGCCTCTCCTCTCCATCGCCCCGCTCTCTCTCGCTGACGCCTGGGCCCCGCCCGTCAGGTTTAAACCTGGCACACGCGTGCACCAGTGCGCTGGGCCGCCTCTCTGGCTGGGTCTGCTGCACTGCGGCTGTTCAGGCCCAGAAGGCACGGAGCCCTTTTTCCTTTTCTTTTTCTGTCACTTTTCCAAAAATTCCACAGGATTAAATATTAATCCAAATGCAACAATTCCAGTTCCTAAAATCTTGTAAAAATCCCAGCTGTTTAATGGTATAATTTTCACTCATGTCCAAACAACTTTTATGTACTGTTCATATTCAAATTCAAATTTGAATATATTTAAACCCCTCTAAAAATCCATTTCTTCTATTCTGCTACTCCAAATCCAAAACTAGGAATTTTCCCCTTCTTAGCTTTCACCCTAGTATTTAACAAAAATGAGTTGACATTTTTCTGAGCACTTTGGTTTTTCTGTTTTATTATTGCCTTATTTTCCCGTTATTATTTTGTGATGATAGATTGCGTTACTGAGGAAGGAGTTGGACCAGAAGACTTTGCTGAGCTAGGCAAGCAGCCCTTTGACCATGTCTAAGAAACCCTTTTTATGCATGTCATATGGCACTTTTTATTGCTTGCAACGAAGTCATGATAATGAGGTGACCACTTGAGGTGGTCCGCCTCCGCTGTTTTTCTCATTGACACTTGCATGATGCATGACCCTACCTTTCTATGAGGGTTATGCGAGTGGGTGTAGTTAGGATGCTAAGTAGCTGCTACACAAATGGGTTGGGTATATGCATGGTGATGGAAGAAAGATTGTTTTCAAAAACTTTTCAAAAAACCCGTCGGGTGCCACTTATGCCCAAGGGAGATGATGAGTTGGGTAGCCACTTGATGACGAAGTGGTGTACCGAGGTAAGTGTGTGTGTTGTTTTTCAAAACAGATTGGTTTAAGTTGCGACCGTTATTCCAACCTTACATGCGCAACCACTCTACCCTTATATGGGAAAGGGCATTATTGATTACCTAGGCCGATACTATCTTGGAGCCCGCACTACTAGTGACGGGAGAGTTGTTGTTGCGCTCTCTCGGGACGGGGTTGTGCCAGGTAGGGAGGCCATGACTATCTTCACAGGGCACCGGACACACCGTTGGTACCCCGTGCTTGTGGTATGTGATGAAAATGGGAGCGAGGCTCCACAATTTTAAGATGTGAAATGTTGGGCACGGGGGTTACTGCCAATCGAGTGGACTCTATGTTAGTGTCGTCTAGGGAAAGATAGTGATCGGGTGCTTACCCCGGGTACATGAGGTACCGCGGGTCGTGGATGACACGGAAGTTCCCCGGATCTTGTGGGTAAAGTGTGCAACCTCTGCAGAGTGTAAAACTATTCGAATAGCCGTGTCCACGGTCAAGGACAGTTGGATAAACGCTCTTGGGCTACGTCCACTTGTTTACAAACTAGTTTGTGTGGGAAGAACTACTTGGGTCAAGTGAAAGGACTTGACATGGATGAGTTGGGTTGGAGCCCACTCCCTTTATGTTGATATCTGTAACCAGTTCCTATGGTTGCTTGAATTCATATGATGCATGTTTTACCAGTTATTGAACATGTCATACACTACAAAATTAGCTTTCTGCAAAGATTTACCTATGTCATGCATTGTTGTATCTTGAGCCAAAACATGGGTTGCTTGCGAGTACATTCAAAGTACTCATTGGCTTGCCACTGGTTATTTAATTGGCCAGGCATGGAAGAACAGGAGTTCGAAGAAGAGTTCTTTGGAGACGAACATGCAAACTAGGACGTTTCCCAGTCAGAATGCCTGTAGGGTTAAGGCAGATGGCATGGGTTCTACTTATCGATGAAGATTTCCGCTGCCTAAGTTTATTTGGTATTCAACCCTTGTGGCTTTATCTATGTAAGACTTGACCATAATGGTCATAATTCGTGTAAGATGGTATGTATGGATGTAAGACTCTTGTTATTCAGCTTCTGTGTGTTCAATGAGCATTGATCTCTGGGATCACTATACACATGCATTCGGTGATCACGACTTATGAGTCGGGGTCCCCACATTATGGTTCCTTTACAACGGATGCCGGGTTGTTGGGTGGAGGAGTTACCCTCATAATATGGAGCATCAATACTACCCCTAACAGATCTACGGGTTATATGCCTTTCTTCATGGTTTATGGAGCAGAGGCAGTCTTGCCTAGTGACATCCGTCATGACTCACCCCGCGTGGCGGCTTACGTTGAAGCTGATAACGAACAAGTCCGTCAGGATGCACTTGACCTGTTAGATGAAGAATGTGACTTAGCAGCAGCCCACTCGGCGATCTACCAACAGGACCTGCATCGTTATCACAGTCGCCGTGTTAAGTCTAGAACCTTTCAGGAAGGTTACTTAGTGCTCCGGCTCATCCAGGATCAAACTGATGCACACAAATTATCCCCACCTTGGGAAGGGCCTTTTGTGGTCAGCAGGAACTTGAACAACGGGTCATACTACCTTATCGATGTTCGAGAGCACAAAGACTCACATAAGTCGGAGGAAGAGACCCGCTGGCCGTGGAATATCGCTCATCTTCAGCCTTACTATACTTGAGCCACGGGCTCTCATGATGTACATACTTTGATGTTGTATATATTATGATAAGTAATAAAGCAGGACCTCTGTCCTTTTCATCCTCAAAAATCACATGTCTTCATCATGATAATTTCAAAATGACTAATTGAGGGCTAATTGTGTTCAAATCTAGCTTAACCCTTTGGTCCGGCTCATGATCGTATTCGAATCTAGTCGTTAAAACCATATGGTCACTAGGGGGCTTCCTATTCAAACATAGGTCATATTCGAACCAAAGAGAACCTAGCTGTCGGTACCCTCTTGATCGGTGCAAAGCCAAACTCACTAGGGGGCTTCTTGATCGTATTCGAATCATAGTTTAACCCCTTTTGGGTCCGACTTTGATCGTATTCGAATCATAGTCGTTAAAAAATTCTCAAAGTCATTTGGGGGCTTCCTGTTCAAAGATAGGTCATATTCGAACCAAAGAGAACATAGCTGTCGGTACCCTCTTGATCGGCGCAACGCTAAAGCCACTAGGGTTACATGATCGTATTCGAATCCTAGCTTAACCCCTTTGGTCCGGTTTACTAATCGTATTTGAATCAGAAGCCTCCAAATTTTTTCTTTGTGTTTGACTTACTTTTTTGAAAGACAATCTTTGTTTTTTATTCTGCGGTTTTTCGTCTCGATCTAAGTATAAGTATGGTTTCAATTTAACCCGGCTTAGTTTTTGATGATAAATCGCCAGTATATGACAGTCATCATACATATGGAAGTGTTGGCTTCTAAAAGATTGGGTTATCACTGATACGTCTCCAACGTATCTATAATTTTTGATTGCTCCATGCTATATTATCTACTGTTTTGAACTATATTGGGCTTTATTTTCCACTTTTATATTATTTTTGGGACTAACCTATTAACCGGAGGGCCAGACCAGAATTGCTGTTTTTTTCCTATTTCAGTGTTTCGGAGAAACAGAATATCAAACGGAGTCCAAACGGAATAAAATCTTCGGGAACGTGATTTTCTCACCGAACGTGATCCAGGAGACTTGGATCCTACTCCAGGGAGTCAAAGAGGAGGTCAAGAGGGTGGGGGGCGCCCCCCCTAGGGCGCGCCCCCTGCCTCGTGTGCCCCTCGGTGCTCCACCGATGTACTCCATGTCGGTGTCAAAACCGGCGGATCTCGGGTAGGGGGTCCCGAACTGTGCGTCTAGGCCGGATGGTAACAGGAGGCAAGGGACACGAAGTTTTACCCAGGTTCAGGCCCTCTTGATGGAGGTAAAACCCTATGTCCTACTTGATTAATATCGATGATATGGGTGTTACAAGAGTTGATCTACCACGAGATCAGAGAGGCTAAACCCTAGAAGCTAGCCTACAGTATGATTGTATGTTGTGATTGTTGTCCTACGGACTAAAACCCCTTGGTTTATATAGACACCGATGAGGGTTAGGGTTACACAAGGTCGGTTACAAAGGAGGAGATATACATATATGTATTGCCTGGCTTGCCTTCCACGCCAAGTCGAGTCCCATCCGGACATGAGACGAAGTGTTCAATCTTGTATCTTCATAGTCTAACAGTCCGGCCAATGGAGATAGTCCGGCTGTCCGGAGACCCCTTAATCTAGGACTCCCACAGTAGCCCCTGAACCAGGCTTCAATGACGATGAGTCCGGCGCGCAGTTGTCTTAGGCATTGCAAGGCGGGTTCCTTCTCCGAATACATGGCAGAAGAAGTCGAATACGAGGATAGTGTCCGACCTTGCAAAATAAATTCCACATTCCACCGCAGAGAGAATAACGTTTTCGCAGATCTAATCCGCTAGCTTGTTATGGCAACATGACGTTATGTCATGGCCCGGTGATTATTCGAACCGTTTCTCTTAACCAGCTCGACACATAACGCGAGGCGGTTTCTTGACACATCTTGCCGAAGCGGAGATCGTGTTCCCCTAATTACGGGATTCTCATTAATGCGGTTCGTGGGTAACCCAACCGTGTCTAGGACTCCTAGATTATAGGCAAGTCCTAAACGGCTACGGAGAGGACGCTTGATATTCACCCTCTTTATAAGGGGACAAGCTTTTCGCTTTTTCCCTCCCGTGCTCAATCAAACCCTTCCCCCGCCTCGAGTTCTAACACCCAAAGCCCAGGTCAGGTGCTCCAGATCTCTAACCATGTCCGGATCCAGCCTTCAAGGCCGATGGACGCCCTCCTCCGTTATGGAAGAGGTCATCAAGAAGTTGAGGGAGGCCAGATATCTGACCGCCGAGGTGTCGCATCGGATGCCTGCTCGAGGGCAGGTCATCCCTACTCCCGAACCCAACGAGAACGTTGTGTTCGTCTCCCACTTCCTCTGAGGTCTAGGCCTCACTCTGGATCCTTTCATCAGGGGCTTGATGTTCTATTACGGGTTAGATTTCCACGATCTAGCCCCGGACTCCTTTCTCCACATCACGACATTTATTATCGTGTGTGAGGCCTTCCTACGCGTTACCCCTCACTTTGGCCTGTGGCTCAAGACCTTTGAAGTAAACCCGAAGATGATCGAGGGGCAACAAGCCGCGTGCGGAGGTGCATCAATAGGCTAGATGGCAGGAGCTCCATGGCCGAGAGGTTCCTTTCCAGAGGTGCCCGAATTATGGCAACGGGAGTGGTTTTATATCACGGCTCCCAGAAGTGCCAAGTGGGCGGCTGCCCCCGCTTTCCGCTCGGGCCCCCCACCACAACTGATGTCATGGATCAGCAGGGGTCCAGCCAAGGACGTGCCTATGCTGCAAAGCCGCATTCGAGATCTCTTCGAGGGAGATTTCAATTTGGTTGCGGTAATACAAGTTATGCTGGTTCGCCAAGTCCAGCCATGCAAACGCCGGCCCCTGCGCTTGTGGGAGTTCAACCCAGAGGGACCACGTGCCATTCAAAGTTTCCTCGACCTGACGCACGAGGAGATGTACAAGTCATTCTTTGGACCTCAAGTGGAATGTCCGGATATCACCGAGGACGTGGGCCTAAGCAGTAATCGCGCCGCCGAACAAGTAAGAAATCCTCTAGCCGAACACACTGTCTTTTATTCGAGGTTATTTTTGAGAGTTCGCCTTTTGACCAGGACTGGCTAACGAAGGCGAAGATGATTCGGTGTTTGGCCCCCCTCCCTGAGGGTTTGGAAAATCCGGTATTGGAGAAGATGCTCGAGGTCACACCTTGCCCGGAGCCCTTGAAGGAAGATACCGAGGGGGATAATACGGGTGAACGCGGGCCCCCATCGCTACCCATTCCGTCCGAGGGAACGAGCGTTTCCACGAAGGAGGACGACCGGGGGAGGAAAAGGACTGCTTCCGAGGATCCGGAAGCCACAGCCTCCAAACGGGAGAAGAAGTCTCCCACAGAGGGTCCTGCCTCGGAGGGTGCTTTTGCCGCACAAAGTCCACGAGGGGATCAGCCCTCCAACGAGTCGTAAGTGATCCAAAATATTTTAATAGTAAGAGTATGCTATATTTTTCCTCTGAGAAAACAAGCACCACATATATCTTGCAGTTCGGGCCTCAGCCCCTCTCAAATGAGTTCGTCTTCGGGGGATCTTCTTCCGGAGATGATGGAGAGCGAAACGCCTCCCCCGAAGTCCCCAGTGTCCGGCTCCCGAAGAGAGCATACGAAAGAGTCCGGCACCGTCTAGTGTGCGGTCGGACGTTCTGAGGGAGTTGGTGGGGCGAGCGGCCATCTCAGAAGAGCACCGTATGTTGATGGGTATGGTGATGGAGAGAATCTCGTCCGCTGAAAGCAGATTACATGAAGCCTTTATGAGTCTACTGACAGGCTTTGAGGTATGTGAGATAATATGTGATAGTACTGCACATGTTACGTGTGCCCTGTGTAGATAGTAGCCCCTGAGACTCTGGTTGTCGTCGAGACCGGCGGCGAATAGAGGATCGTACTCTCAGGTAATAACCAGACTGCCTCTATGTGCAGGTGGTGGAAGTTCCGGTGGCTAGCCGGACTGGGGAGTTTGCCCAATTAAAACGGCAACTGGATGCGGCAGACGCCGACATCGAGCTTGTTAACAAGAGGCTTGACGAGGCACAAGGTAA
The DNA here is from genome assembly GCF_003073215.2 of Triticum urartu. Classification (NCBI taxonomy): domain Eukaryota; kingdom Viridiplantae; phylum Streptophyta; class Magnoliopsida; order Poales; family Poaceae; genus Triticum; species Triticum urartu. Next base: position 129,513,829 of record NC_053025.1, on the reverse strand, counting down.
GTGTTATTATCCGGTGAATGCCACATAGTAAGAGCGGCATAATGCCAGTATCTTTAATATGTCATGACTGCAGATGGAGCTGCCACCGTGGAAGCCTTGCGGGCGGAACTTGCCCGAGCCAAGGAACGAGCGAGGATTAGTAATGCGGCTGCTTTGAAGGCCGCCGAAGAGTTGAAAGCCGAGAAGGCCGCACTTTGCGAGAGTCAGGAGAAGATGGCCAAGATGGCCATAGAATTGATAGACACTGCCGACCGTTGCCGGGTCCTTGAGAAAGAAAACCAAGCGAAGGTAACGGACCTTGAGAAGGCCGCGGCGGCAGACAAAGACACCCGTTCTGTTATGAGGGCGAAGGAGGAGCTGCGGGAAGCCGGGGATATTGCGGCTGGGAAACCCTTCATGTTACGAAGGAAGTTCGGAGATCCACGGTATGCCCCTTTGGATCGGCTGTGGAGCTCGGCAGATGCGTATATGGATTTGGCGGCGAGCGCTGCCGATGCGGCCAAGTACTTCCAAGGTCAGACAGATTGTGAAGTGGACAAGCTGTTCTGGACGCAATTCCACGTTCCAGAGTGTCCGCTTTCCTTGACTGACCAGCTAGCCGAATGGGACGAACTGAATAGGTTGTCCAGACTCGCCATGAGGTATGTTGTGGATCAGCTATGGTCGGAAGGGCCTAAGCCGAACAGCTATTTCAGCTTAGTGCAGCAGTTCCTTGATGCGGTGCTACGTATTAATGCAATGAAGAGGTCGGCGTGCATAGAAGGCTCACGGATGGCCCTTGCCCGTGTTAAAGCATACTGGGCGGAGATGGACGCTACCACTGTTGTAGCGCAGGGTTCGGCCATAGGTTGTGTGGCTGTCGAACACTATTTCAAGGAAGTTCTCGAGGGTGCTCGTTTAATAGAGGCTCGGTGCTTGAAAAATAGTATGTTTGAGTGATATGTATTCTCATTGTAAACATAATGCTTTTATGAAGTTTTTATAAGGCTGTGTTTATACTTTTGCCTGAAAGTAGTATGATTCCTCCTGTGCGGCCGTTTATATATACATGTGTATAACCTGAAAGATTGCAGCCGTCGGCTTCAACCCCCACGCATATAATGCGGAGGTGCTCGCAAAAAACACATGTTCACACTTAACCCAACGTCTTGGTCCTGATAAGGAGGTGATAGCGCAGCGAGCGAGGCAACCGGACTATAATGCTTTAACACTTTCACTTAGCCATAGGAGTTTGATAGTGGGGCTACTAGATAGCCCCTGGTGGCTCTGCACTCTCCCGATCGCGGGGTGCTTATATGCCTGGCCAGAAAACGGCCCTTCGTTAAGGCGGAGGAATTCTAGCATTCCGATAGGTCATCGAGTGGTTGACCAGTCTCATGCTATATCATGACAGTCAGTTTTCGGCTTTCTCTACTAAGGCGCTCGTCCGGATGAACCAGGGCACAATCGCAGTAGTTCTCCTGGTGCTACCTTAGCCGGTAAAGCGGAACGTAAGGCACCAAAACACAGGAGCCGGGAAAACCCAACATTTGACCAAAGACAATGATTCGGAGCTGATGCATATAAGGCCGAACTTGTGACGCCGAACACTCCCTAAGGTATTCAGTCTTTATGGTATAAACCAGGCCGAAATAGTGCCGCTTGTAAGAAGCCCCTTGTGTCCAGGTACGTGCATTATTCTGACGTGGCCACATGCCAAGACATCAGCATCCTTCTCAATGGTGCTGAGAATTCGGTGGATATGTATCAACAAGAGACAGTAAAAAAGGTTTACGCAGGGTCTTAATCTAAAAAGAATCCTTGGAGTGGGTCCCTGCTGCATGTCTGCGCCTGTGTTTCCGTTGTGCCGTATCCTGGACGGGTGTAGCACGATGATTATCTGTAAAAAGAGGAGCTTGGGTAAGAAAGTTGTCATGCAAAAAGTAGTTTTTAAATAAACCATGTATAATTCAAGGTGAGTAAGAATTGCCACTTGCCTGCGCATGCTGGGCCCCTTGTATTTGTAATAGGGGTGTGATCATTGATCCGGTAAAAATTGCATATAGCTGCGCCGGACTCATCTAACCGTGTCCGAGGTCGTGACAACCTGCTAAATGTTTTAGTTGGTGAGGCCGTTTTTAGTGTGCGGCTGTCAAGGCAGCCGCACGCTCTTCGGCGCGCAGAAATCGCTTAACATTTCCATTCACTGTAATGATGCCACGTCGACCGGGCATCTTGAGTGTGAGGGAAGCATAGTGTGGTATTGCATTAAAGCGAGCGAAAGCTTCGCGTCCGAGTAGTGCTTGATAGCCACTTTGGAACGGAGCGATGTGGAAGGTTAGATGTTCTCTACGGAAGTTATCGGGGAGGCCGAATATAACTTTTAGTAGCAGCGAGCCCGTGCAACGAGCCCCTGGGCCTGGCGTTACTCCTTTAAAGGTAATATTGCTATGACGAATTTTTGTTGGGTCTATCCCCATTTTGCAGATTGTATCCTGGTATATTAGGTTTAGACTGCTGCCACCGTCCATCAGGACTCATGTGAAGTGGTATCCGTCAATTATTGGGTCTAATACCAGGGCAGCCCATCCTGCACGCCAGACACTTACTGAGTAATCACGATGGTCGAAAGTGATCGGTTGAGATGACCAGTGGCAGGACTCCGCAGTGATAGGCCTTCGGGCGTATTTTTCTTGGAGTGCCGTTTTGTTTCTGCCCTTGATCACGTGTAACACGTTTACTGTTTTGACTTCTGGTGGAAATTTCTTTTGTTCCCCAGTGTCTTCCTTGAGAGGCTCATCCTCATCTTCACTTGGTGTATCCTCCCCCTTGTGTACGGCTTTGAGCTTGCTGGACTGCTTGAAGACCCAACATTCTCTGTGGGTATGATGGGCTAGTTTGCCAGGGGTGCTATGGACCTGACATATTTGGTCCAGAATTTTATTCAGGCTGGACAGCTCATCTCTGGCACCTTTAGAGGGCGGCTTCTGGCCTGGCCGAGAGCTTTTGAATCCGGCGTTTACTGCCGTGTTCTTCGTGATGTCTCCTTTGTTCCGGCGTTTGTTATTGCTTTTGCGTCGTGATTTCACGTTTCCATCTCTAACTTCGGATGTACTGGGGTCGCTGGTGCTGCATCTGGCTAGCCAGCTGTCCTCACCTGCGCAAAAGCGGGTCATGAGGCTTGTTAATGCTGCCATCGTTCTTGGCTTTTCTTGGCCGAGGTGTCTGGCAAGCCATTCGTCACAGACACTGTGCTTAAAAGCTGCCAAGGCTTCGGCGTCTGGACAGTCGACAATTTGGCTCTTTTTAGTAAGAAACCCGTTCCAAAGCTTTCGGGCTGACTCTCCGGGCTGTTGAGTTATATGACTCAAATGATCCGCGTCCGGTGGTCGGACATAAGTCCCTTGAAAGTTTGCCCGAAAAGCGTCTTTGAGCTCTGCCCAGCTTCCAATGGAGTTTTCGGGGAGGCCTTTGAGCCAGTGACGGCAGATTTGGGGCGGCGCTTGCGCCGCCTCTTTGATTGCTTCTCGAGGGAACAAGCCTTCGGTGCGTCCTTCCGTTCCTCGTCGTCATCATCTTTTGGTGTGTCCACCATGTATATGTCATACGACGAGGTGGCTTTCCAGGGCCCTATAGGTGTTGGTTCATGTTCGTCTCCTACATCATCGTCCATACCGTCGATGTCTTCGGAGTCGAAGTCGAGCATGTCGGTTAAATCATCGACAGTGGATACAAAGTGGGTGGTGGGTGGGCATCGAATTTCTTCGTCATCCGTATCCCAGTCCTGTTGGCCATAATCCGGCCAGGGCTCTCCTGACAAAGAGAGAGACCTTAGTGAATTCAGAATGTCGCCGAAGGGCGAGTGCCGAAAGATATCCGCAGCGGTGAATTCCATGATCGGCGCCCAATCAAATTCGATTGGCAGGGGCGCGGATGGTTCGGGGTCCGGAGGAGAGTCCGGCACCTTGGAGTCACGGGCTGCGTAGAGGATTATGCTGGTTTTCGGCTCGATCGCCGTTGAGACTGCAGCCCCTGAGGTGGTGTCTAGCCACCCGTCCTTGATTTGCGCAGCTGGCTCCGAGCTAAGGGTCGGAGTTGATGCGGGCGCGGCCTCTGGGGTACCGTCTGATGGTAGAGCTAGATCATACCCATCGCTACAGTGCGGCGCGCCTGGCTGTGGCTCGAATCCGTCGAAGATCAAGTCCCCACGGATGTTGGCCGTGTAATTCAAACTTCCAAATATGACCTGATGGCCAGGGGCGTAGCTTTCAATCTGCTCCAGATGGCCAAGCGAGTTAGCCGCAGTGCAAAGCCGCCGAATACGAAGATCTGTCCGGGGAGAAATGTCTCACCCTGGACCGCATCACTATCGATGATAGTAGGAGCCATCAAGCCTAACAGCGACGACACAGAGGAACTCTCAACGAAAGCACCAATGTCGGTGTCAAAACCGGTGGATCTCGGGTAGGGGGTCCCGAACTGTGCGTCTAGGCCGGATGGTAACAGGAGGCAAGGGACATGAAGTTTTACCCAGGTTCGGGCCCTCTTGATGGAGGTAAAACCCTACGTCCTGCTTGATTGATATTGATGATATGGGTGTTACAAGAGTTGATCTACCATGAGATCAAAGAGGCTAAACCCTAGAAGCTAGCCTACGGTATGATTGTATGTTGTGATTGTTGTCCTACGGACTAAAACCCCTCAGTTTATATAGACACCGAAGAGGGTTAGGGTTACACAAGGTCGGTTACAAAGGAGGAGATATCCATATACGTATTTCCTGGCTTGCCTTCCACGCCAAGTAGAGTCCCATCCGGACACGAGACGAAGTCTTCAATCTTGTATCTTCATAGTCTAACAGTCCGGCCAATGGAGATAGTACGGCTGTCCGGAGACCCCTTAATCCAGTACTCCCACACTCCTTCCTCCTATATAAACCTACATACCTCCAAACGATCAGAACAGGAGCCAAAAACATAATTCCACCGCCACAACTTTCTGTATCCACGAGATCCCATCTTGGGGCCTGTTCCGGAGCTCCGCTGGAAGAGCGCCGTCATCACGGAGGGCTTCTACATCATCCTAGCCCCTCCGATGAAGTGTGAGTAGTTTAACTCAGACCTCTGGGTCCATAGTTTGTAGCTAGATGGCTTCTTCTCTCTCTTTGAATCTCAATACAAAGTTCTCCCCCTCTCTTGTGGAGATCTATTCGATGTAATCTTCTTTTTGCGGTGTGTTTGTTGAGATCGATGAATTGTGGGTTTATGATCAAGTCTATCTATGAATAATATTTGAATCTTCTCTGAATTTTTTTATGTATGATTGGTTACCTTTGCAAGTCTCTTCGAATTATCCGTTTGGTTTGGCCAACTAGATTGGTAGTTCTTGCCATGGGAGAAGTGCTTAGCTTTGGGTTCTATCTTGCAGTGTCCTTACCCAGTGATAGAAGGGGCAGCAAGGCACGTATTGTATCGTTGCCATCGAGGATAACAAGATGGGGTTTATTTCATATTGCATGAATTTATCTCTCTACATCATGTCATCTTGCTTAAGGCGTTACTCTGTTTTTAACTCAATACTCTAGATACATGCTGGATAGCGGTCGATGAGTGGAGTAATAGTAGTAGATGCAGAATCGTTTCGGTCTACTTGTCACGGACATGATGCCTATATACATGATCATGCCTAGATATTCTCATAACTATGCTCAATTCTGTCAATTGCTCAACAGTAATTTGTTCACCCACCGTAGAATACTTATGCTCTTGAGAGAAGCCACTAGTGAAACCTATGGCCCCCGGGTCTATTCTCATCATATTAATCTCCATCACTTTAATCTTGCTTTGCTTTTTACTTTGCTTTTACTTTTTAGTTTGCATCTTTATACCAAAAATACCAAAAATATTATATCTATCAGATCTCACTCTCGTAAGTGACCGTGAAGGGATTGACAACCCCTAATCGCGTTGGTTGCGAGTAGCTATCATTTTGTGTAGGTACGAGGGACTTGAGCGTGGCCTCCTACTGGATTGATACCTTGGTTCTCAAAAACTGAGGGAAATACTTACGCTACTCTGCTGCATCATCCCTTCCTCTTCGGGGAAAACCAACGCAAGCTCAAGACGTAGCAAGAAGGATTTCTGGCGCCGTTGCCGGGGAGTCTACGCAAAAAGTCAACATACCAAGTACCCATCGCAATCCCTATCTCTCGCATTACATTATTTGCCATTTGCCTCTCCTTTTACTCTCCCCCACTTCACCCTTGTCATTTTATTCGCCCTCTCTCTCTCTATCCTCCCTCTCTATTTGCCTCTTTTTTCCCGCTTGCCTTTTTGTTTGCTCGTGTGTTAGATTGCTTGTTTGTTGCGATGGCTCAAGATAATACTAAATTGTGTGACTTCACCAATACCAATAATAATGATTTCCTTAGCACTCCAATTGCTCCTCTTACTGATGCTGAATCTTGTGAAATTAATACTGCTTTGTTGAATCTTTTTATGAAAGATCAATTCACCGGCCTTCCTAGTGAAGATGCCGCTACACATCCGAATAGCTTCGTTGATTTATGTGATATGCAAAAGAAAAAAGATGTCGATAATGATGTCGTTAAATTGAAGCTATTTCCTTTTTCATTTAGAGATCGTGCTAAAGCTTGTTTTTGTCTTTGCCTAAGAATAGTATTGATTCATGGAACAAGTGCAAAGATACTTTTATCTCTAAGTATTTTCCTCCCGCTAAGATCATCTCTCTTAGAAACGATATTATGAACTTTAAACAACTTGATCATGAACATGTTGCACAAGCTTGGGAGAGAATGAAATTAATGATACGTAATTGCCCTACTCATGGTTTGAATTTGTGGATGATCATACAAATTTTTTATGCCGGATTGAATTTTGCTTCTAGAAATCTTTTAGATTCGGCCGCGGGAGGCACTTTTATGGAAATCACTTTATGAGATGCTACTAAACTCCTAGATAATATTATGGTTAATTATTCTCAATGGCATACTGAAAGATCTTCTAATAAAAAGGTGCATGCGATAGAAGAAATTAATGTGTTGAGTGGAAAGATGGATGACTTATGAAATTATTTGCTACTAAGAGTGTTTCTTATGATCCTAATGATATGCCTTTGTCTACTTTGATTGATAATAACAATGAATCTATGGATGTGAATTTTTTTGGTAGGAATAATTTTGGTAACAACGCTTATAGAGGGAATTTTAATCCTAGGCCATATCCTAGTAATCCTTCTAATAATTATGGGAATTCCTACAACAACTCTTATGGAAATTATAATAAGATGCCCTCTGAATTTGAGAATAGTGTTAAAGAGTTTATGAATTCACAAAAGAATTTTAATGCTTTGCTTGAGGAGAAATTGCTTAAAGTTGATGATTTGGCTAGAAACGTTGATAGAATTTCTCTTGAGGTTGATTCTTTAAAGCTTAGACCTATTCCTCCTAAGCATGATATCAATGAGTCTCTCAAAGCCATGAGAATTTCCATTGATTAGTGCAAGGAAAGAACCGCTAGGATGCGTGCTTCCAAAGATGCCTTTATTAAAGCGTGTTCCTCCAATTCCTATGAAAATCAAGATGAAGATCTAAAAGTTATTGATGTATCTCCGATTAAATCTTTATTTTTCAATATGAATCTTGATGAAACTGAATATGATCTTCCTTTACCTAGAAGGCATTCTAAAAATTCAGAGTATTTAGATCTTAATGATGAAATTGATGAAAGTGGGATTGAAAGAAATAAAAATCTAGATGTTGCTAAACCCACTATATTGGATTTAAAGGAATTTAATTATGAAAGTTGCTCTTTAATTGATTGTATTTCCTTGTTGCAATCCGTGCTATATTCTCCACATGCTTATAGTCAAAATAAAGGCTTCACCGAACATATTGTTGATGCCTTTATGCAATCTTATGAATAAAAACTTGAGTTGAAAGTTTCTATCCCTAGAAAACTTTATGATGAGTGGGAACCAACTATTAAAATTAAAATTAAAGATCATGAGTTTTATGCTTTGTGTGATTTGGGTGCTAGTTTCTCTACTATTCCCAAGACTTTGTGTGATTTGCTAGATTTCCGTAATTTTGATGATTGCTCTCTAAACTTGCATCTTGCGGATTCCACTATTAAGAAACCTATGGGAAGGATTAATGATGTTCTTATTGTTGCAAATAGGAATTATGTGCCCGTAGATTTCATTGTTCTTGATATAGATTGCAATCCTTCTTGCCCTATTATTCTTGGTAGACCTTTCCTTAGAACGGTTGGTGCGATTATTGATATGAAGGAAGGGAATATTAGATTTAAATTCCCATTAAAAAAGGACATGGAACACTTTCCAAGAAAGAAAATAAAATTACCATATGAAACTATCATGAGAGCCACTTATGGATTGCCTACCAAAGATGGCAATACCTAGATCTATCCTCGCTTTTATGCCTAGCTAGGGGCGTTAAATGATAGCGCTTGTTGGAGGGCAACCCAATTTTATTTTTATTCCTTGCTTTTTGCTCCTGATTATTAATAAACAAATTATTTAGCCTCTGTTTTGGTTGTGTTTTTTGTGTTTAATTAGTGTTTGTGCCAAGTAGAACCGTTGGGAAGACTTGGGGAAAGTCTTGTTGAACTTTCTGTAAAAAACAGAAACTTTAGCACTCACGAGAACTGCTGTCATTTTTATTTGAATAGTGCTATTTAGTTAATTATTTTTGCATATGATTAATAGATAAGTTCCTCACGTCCAGCAATTTATCTTAGAATTTTTGGGGCTCCAGATCTTTCGCTAGCTACAGATTACTAAAGACTGTTCTGTTTTTGACAGATTCTGTTTTTCGTGTGTTGTTTGCTTATTTTGATGAATCTATGGCTAGTAAACTAGTTGATAATCCATGGAGAAGTTGGAATACAGTAGGTATAACACCAATATAAATAAAGAGTGAGTTCATTACACTACCTTGAAGTGGTCTTTTGTTTTCTTTCGCTAACGGAGCTCACGAGTTTTCTATTTTGAGTTTTGTGTTGTGAAGTTTTCAAGTTTTGGGTGAATTCTTTTGATGGATCATGGAACAAGTAGTGGCAAGAGCCTAAGCTTGGGGATGCCGATGGAACCCCCAAGATAATCCAAGGACACCAAAAAGTCAAAGCTTGGGGATGCCCCGGAAGGCATCTCCTGTTTCGTCCACTTCCATCGGTAATTTACTTGGAGCTATATTTTTATTCACCAACATGATATGTGTTTTGCTTGGAGCGTCTTGTATTATTTGTGTCTTTTTGTCTTAGTGTGCCACAATCATCCTTGCTGTACACACCTTTTTAGAGAGCCATACATGAATTAAAGTTTGATAGAATACTCTATGTGCTTTACTTATATCTTTTGAGCTATGTAGTTTTGCTCTATGTGCTTCACTTATATCTTTTGAGCTAAGTAGTTTTGCTCTATGTGCTTCACTTATATCTTTTGAGCTAGTTAATTTTGCTCTATGTGCTTCACTTATATCTTTTGAGCATTATAATTTTGCTCTATGTGCTTCACTTAGATCTTTTAGAGCACGGTGGTGGATTTGTTTTAAAGAAACTATTGATCTCTCATGCTTCACTTAAATTATTTTGAGAGTCTCTTAATAGCATGGTAATTTGCTTAATAATAATATGCTTGGTATTCAAGATTTGTGAAACTTTCTTTTGAGTGTGTTGAATACTAAGAAAAGATTGAAGCATGATAATTGTTTTGAGATATGGAGGTGATAATATTAAAGTCATGCTATTTGAGTAGTTGTGAATTTAAAGAATACTTGTGTTAAAGTTTGTGATTCCCGTAGCATGCACGTATGGTGAACCGTTATGTGATGAAGTCGGAGCATGATTTATTTATTGATTGTCTTCCTTATGAGTGGCGGTTGGGGACGAGCGATGGTCTTTTCCTACCAATCTATCCCCCTAGGAGCATGCACGTAATACTTTGCTTTGATAACTTCTAGATTTTTGCAATAAGTATATGAGTTCTTTATGACTAATGTTGAGTCCATGGATTATACGTCCTGTCACCCTTCCACCTTTGCTAGCCTCTCTAATACCACGCACCTTTCGCTGGTATCATATACCTACCATATACCTTCCTCAAAACAGCCACCATACCTACCTATTATGGCGTTTCCATAGCCATTCTGAAATATATTGTCGTGCAACTTTCCACCATCTAGTTCATCATGACACATTCATCATTGTCATATTGCTTAGCATGATCGTGTAGTTGACATAGTATTTGTGGCAAAGCCACCATTCATAATTTTTTCATACTTGTCACTCTTGATTCATTGCATATCCCGGTACACTGCCGGAGGCATCCATATAGAGTCATACGTTGTTTTAGAATCGAGTTGTAATCATTGAGTTGTAAATAAATAAAAAGTGTGATTATAATCATTCAATAGAGCATTGTCCCCAAAAAAAGAGGAAAGGCCAAAGAAAAAAAAGAAGCCCCGCCCCCCAAAAAAAAGGGGGTAACGCTACTATCTTTTTTTCCACACTTGTGCTTCAAAGTAGCACCATGATATAGCGAGTCTCATATATTGTGCTTCAAAGTAGCACCATGTTCTTCATATAGAGAGTCTCATATGTTGTCACTTTCATATACTAGTGGGAATTTTACATTATAGAACTTGGCTTGTATATTCCAATGATGGGCCTCCTCAAGTGCCCTAGATCTTCATGAGAAACCAAGTTGGATGCACACCCACTAGTTTCTTTTGTTGAGCTTTCATACATTTATAGCTCTAGTGCATCTGTTGCATGGCAATCCCTACTCACTCACATTGATATCTATTGATGGGCATCTCCATAGCCCGTTGATACGCCTAGTTGATGTGAGACTATCTTCTCTTTTTGTCTTCTCCACAACCACCATTCTATTCCACCTATAGTGCTATATCCATGGCTCACGCTCATGTATTGCGTGAAGATTGAAAAAGTTTTCAAAAAGTTAGAGTATGAAACAATTGATTGGCTTGTCATCGGGGTTGTGCATGATTTAAATACTTTGTGTGGTGAAGATGGAGCATAGCCAGACTATATGATTTTGTAGGGATAACTTTCTTTGGCCATGTTATTTTGAGAATACATAATATCTTTGTTAGTATGCTTGAAGTATTATTATTTTTATGTCAATATAAACTTTTGTCTTGAATCTTTCTAATCTGAATATTCATACCACAATTAAGAAGATTTGCATTGAAATTATGCCAAGTAGCACTCCGCATCAAAAATTCTCTTTTTATCATTTACCTACTCGAGGACGAGCATGAATTAAGCTTGGGGATGCCTGATACGTCTCCAACGTATCTATAATTTTTGATTGCTCCATGCTATATTATCTACTGTTTTGGACTATATTGGGCTTTATTTTCCACTTTTATATTATTTTTGGGACTAACCTATTAACCGGAGGCCCAGCCCAGAATTGCTGTTTTTTGCCTATTTCAGTGTTTCGAAGAAACAGAATATCAAATGGAGTCCAAACGGAATAAAATCTTCGGGAACGTGATTTTCTCACTGAACGTGATCCAGGAGACTTTGAACCTACTCCAGGGAGTCAAAGAGGAGGTCACGAGGGTGGGGGGCGCCCCCCTAGGGCGCGCCCCTGCCTCGTGGGCCCCTTGGTGCTCCACCAATGTACTCCTTCCTCCTATACATACCTACGTACCCCCAAACGATCAGAACAGGAGCCAAAAACCTAATTCCACCGCCGCAACTTTCTGTATCCACGAGATCCCATCTTGGGGCCTGTTCCGGAGCTCCGCCGGAAGAGGGTCGTCATCACGGAGGGCTTCTACATCATCCTAGCCCCTCCGATGAAGTGTGAGTAGTTTACCTTAGACCTTCGGGTCCATAGTTAGTAGCTAGATGGCTTCTTCTCTCTCTTTGAATCTCAATACAAAGTTCTCCCCCTCTCTTGTGGAGATCTATTCGATGTAATCTTCTTTTTGCGATGTGTTTATTGAGACCGATGAATTGTGGGTTTATGATCAAGTCTATCTATGAATAATATTTGAATCTTCTCTGAATTCTTTTATGTATGATTGGTTATCTTTGCAAGTCTCTTCGAATTATCCGTTTGGTTTGGCCAACTAGATTCGTAGTTCTTGCCATGGGAGAAGTGCTTATGGGTTCGATCTTGCGGTGTCCTTACCCAGTGACAAAAGGGGCAGCAAGGCACATATTGTATCATTGCCATCGAGGATAACAAGATGGGGTTTATTTCATATTGCATGAATTTATCTCTCTACATCATGTCATCTTGCTTAAGGCGTTACTCTGTTTTTAACTTAATACTCTAGATACATGTTGGATAGCGGTCGATGAGTGGAGTAATAGTAGTAGATGCAGAATCTTTTCGGTCTACTTGTCACGGATGTGATGCCTATATACATGATCATGCCTAGATATTCTCATAACTATGCTCAATTCTGTCAATTCTGGAAATGGGGTTTGGACCAGTTAAAGCCATGAAGGGCGACGAACTCAGCCTCATCATCAATCAGACCAGACGGGTCAATTTCCAGGGCAAAAGTGTGCGGCCGAACCGGCGGGATTAAGTCAGACACTTTATATGAAGGAGTGGCCATCTTCTTATTTTCTGCATCAAAACCCGGTTGATACTTGGTGAGATTGGTTTCTTCAGCAATGATGGTGGCATGAGGACGAATCTCTTTCACACAGGCAGCAAAGTCTTCTTGATCGAAGGGACTTCCATCTTCCTTAAAGCTGGGGTAACCCTTGGCTACGTCCGCCGGGTCTAACTCCGGTACCCAGGCTTTGGAGCGGCTCAAAGGAGTTTCGGCTCCGGCTCTCGCACAGGAATGCTTGACTTCCTGAAACCTAGCGGGTAAGATGGACAACTTCTTCAAGACATCACTCAATAAATTTGGTCCTTGGTTCGCTGGGGAGATAATGGCAAGAGCCCGCTGAGCTTCGATATAAAATTGCTCCACCAAAGTGTAAACCGCCTGGAGCTTTATCAGACTATCTTGACTCAGATTGCTGCTCCGGGGACCTGTGAAGTATTTCCAGTAAGTTAAGCAGGCAGCTTACATTATGGTGGCAAATATAGACTTTGAGTAAATAATAAGGTCACTTACCGAAGATTGCAGAAACCATCCTGAGACAGATGGTTCTTTAAACCTGAGTTCAGCGGTAACTTCTTTCAGGGCCGCCTCAGCCGTTTCAGCGCGCTGCATCAGGGCAATCTTCTCATTGGCCCAAGCCTTTTTCTCTACGCTAAAACTGGTCTTCAGTTTCTCTGCTTCAGACACACTCAATTGGAGTTTGGATTCAGTTTTCTTCGTTTCAATCTCCTGAGTCGACAGCCGGGTCTTGGCTTCAGACAATTGAGATTCAAGTTCTACGGTTGCAGCCTGTATATAGAATAAGGTTGTTAGTTTCATGGCGGATTATAAACGCAAGTCCCAAGTGCTTTTGCAAGCAATAAGACTTGGCACTTGGGGGCTAATGTCTGTCAGCGCAATCTTATTATCAAAGGAATTGGATTTTTTCCAGAAGTCCCGAGTGCTTTGCAAGCAAGACCACTTGGCACTTGGGGGCTAATGCATATTGCTGTTCTTCCTACCTAAGGTAAGCCAGATGTGTTACTCATAGCCGCCACTGGCTCATAAGGATATCTGGTCAAAATATTTGTCTATTACATATTGGCTAATAGGATCGGCTCATTCATACTGATTAAACCGGGCCTTGGGGACTACACATGCACATTGGAAAACTATCAGCGGCCGGTTTGGTTGTAAACCGGGGATCAAAAGGAGCTTAAGGTAAAAGCTTATAAGTTTATTAAAATTCTACGGATCATTCACTCTTATCATATTCCACAGACTTGGGGCTGCCAGGGTACATAACTTACATAAATCGAAGAGCATACCTCATATTTTTGGTTCATTTGTTTGACCATTTCAATCTCTGAATCACGGCTGGAGTTGACTTGACTAAGATAGCCATATAGTACTTCACCAATATTCAGATGGCGTAGTGGGAGACATCAAACCTCACTTTCTACCTTTCCATGTCTTCTTGCTTTGCGGAGTGTCTTGCCAGCACAGTCGGATTACCCGGCTCAACAAATCTGGTACCAGTGATTAAAACATCATGGCCATAAGCCTCTGGCGAGTAAGCTGAGCTTGACGGTTCAGCAGTGGATGGATTAAGAATAGTTTCATCAATAGACGGCTCAGGAAGATCTGATTGAATGTTGATAGCGGGGTCTTCTGGTGCTTCAGTTTGTTCCGGAGCAAGAGTTAGTTGCTGGTTCAGCGGCTTTCGGATCCTCAACCGGTTTTGATACCTTTGCTTTCTTGGGCTTTGCTTGACCACTAAAAAGAATTTGATGAGTCAGTATAACGATACGGGTATAAAGGTGCAAAAGAAGGATAATTATATTTACCCGGAGGCGGTCTTAAAAGCCGACAGCTGAGTTTGTGAAGAATCACTAGAGGAGGAACAAGCAATCTCCTGCAAAAATGGAATTATAGTTGAGTAACTTATAAAAATGACTCGGTCATCAGAGTTAAAATGTAAAAGAACCTCGTTTTGGCATTTCCGAGGAGTTTTCGGTAAACCGGAGGGTAACTCATTGTCTCCACTGGTCTGGGTCTGACGGCGGCTCTCATGTTGCTGTTTTTTCAAAAGAAAATGAGGATCTAAATAAGCCAAGGGGTGTGAAAACCTTACTTTCCGGGTTACCCGCCAAGGTTTCTGCCTTGGTAAAGGTTCTGAGTCGGAGGAAATAATAGTTACCTCTTCTTCAACTGCCTGGCTGGCCCCTGTGTCATCCTGATAATAGTCAGTGTCAATAAGGTTGTTAAAAAGCAGGCCAAGAGAGTCAAGGGCTACCTCCGACTCAGAGATGTCATCCAATTTGAGTAAGTCAGAAGCAGTTGGTTTCTTCCTAGATTTTCTTGCGGTCTTCTTGGCGGCTCTTGCAGCGGCTCTAGCTTTTTTGGCAGCCTCATGATCATATTTGGCTTTCCAAAAGTCAGATTTAGCCTGTAGAGAGATAGCATGTTGAAACTCATGCAAATACTTAGCTGTTGAGAAAAAAGGAGTCAAGAGGCTTACCTCTGGTGTCAGGTTAAGCTTGCAGAAAGGATTCAACCCTACTTTGCTGCAATCTTCGTATTTGCTATTGACATGGGTGGTCGCCATTTCAACAATGGCTTCTTCGGTCAGACGAAGGGAGCTATGACATAATGGATCGTCTGTTCCTCCGGTATAGTTGCACATCAAATCAGATCGGCGGCTCAGAGGGATGATCTGCCATGCGATCCAATAGCGGATCAAGTCAACTCTAGTTAAGCCATTTCCCAGCAAGGCTTGAACCCTTTTGATTGTTGGGTGAAGTTTATTGCGTTCAGCGGCAGAAAGCTTATCAGGGAGTGAATATTTAGCATCAAGACCCTCAGCGTGATAACCCGGCATTGGTTTTTCATCAGCCGGCAACGTATCTTTGCAATAGAACCAGGTTTGGTTCCAACCTTTGGGATGGCTTGGCAAGACTACTAAAGGAAAGACAGCATCCCGTTTGCGCTGAATCGAAATCCCGCCAAGCTCCAAGCTGTGGCCGTTGGTGTACTCATTCTGGCGGTTCAAATAGAAGTATTCTCTGAAGAGTTCAATAGTAGGTTCTTCTTGAAGATAAGCCTCGCAGAAAACTTGGAAATTACAGATGGTTGATATCGAATTGGGTCCAATATCTTGCGGATGAAGCTTGAAAAAGTGCAGAACATCTCTAAAGAATTTTGAGCCGGGCGGTGAAAAGCACCAGTTCATATGATCAGTGAAGACGATGATTTCACCGTCCTTTGGCTGAGGTCTTTCTTCGGCCGGGTCAGAGGCGCGGTAAGACATGATGCTCTTCTCTGGTAAATATCTGACAGTGACAAAATCTTTTAAAGTGTCCTCAGTAACTATGGAAGTAACCCAGTTGCAAACTGTCGTCGTGTTCGGCGGCATGGCAAAAAGACAATCTAAAAGGAAGTAATTTGCCGGCTCAAATTAATTGGTGGAATTACAAGCTAATAATGGCAGTACGGATGTATAATGGCGGCTTAAATAAGGGCTAATGATATATGAAAGAAAATAAGCCGGCATGGTAAGCCGCCATGAGAAAGATATTCAAGAGTTGCCCGCAACGAAAAGTTGGCTAAGTACTAAGATAAACAAGTTTCACAGGCTGTAGCTACTATTTTGGATCAAAGGTTGTTCTGGAAAGGAAAAATAAATCTAGACCTAAAAACTAGTATAGATGAGTTCATGAGCTTGCACGAGATTGTTCTTCCAGGAAAGGGGATCTACTGATACTGAAAGTGGAAATAAAACAACTACCGCATTGGTTTAACGCCATTTTCAGATCAAAGAAGCTCACAGTACAGCCTAGAAGAGGAACTACGATGAACTACGACGAAATATGAAGAACATGGAGAAGCTCACAAACCCTAGTGCGGATCTAAGGTATGAGAAGGCAGAAACTTATGGCTGCAGATCTGCTGTGGAGGGTCGCCGCCGTTATCTGGATCGACTCAGGTTGATGCTGCGGCCGAGGTTGAGGAAGATGAAGTGCTCTGTGGCGGCGGTGGAGCTCGAGCGACAGAGGGGTTGCAAGAGAAAGAAGGAAGAAGGAGAAAAATGTGAGATGGCTTTCGGATCCTATTTATAAGGAAAGGGGCAATAGGCAGGCGCGAAAGACGAGGATGCCAAAATGATGATTATCTAGCTAATTGGACGCCTTGATTTTCGGACAGACATTTAAGATAAAGATCCGTTAAGGTGACGTCGTGGTGGGTTTCCAAAATTCTTGGAGATGACATCATGGCGGGTTACAAGGTTTTCACAGCAGTTGTAGATGGATTTTTTCTAAGTGTTGGAGATTGACATGAACAAAGTTCAAATCAATCTGGGGCCTAATGTTGGGGATATGACTACCAGATATGACCTGCCCAGGAGGGGCCGGGTCAACCACAATGGCGGTTTACTTGTATGAAGCCCAAGAGTATACAAGATGGCGGTTCATAGTTAGGCTTATAAGAGGCCCAAGCCCAGAGGCGGCTTAAGGCCCGTAAGTATAAACCGCCATGTATGAATAGACTTGTAATATAAGGCATGTAAGATACGTTACCGAGCCGTACGCGCTGTATGAGCCGGCCGGGACTTTGTAGGCTGCGGGGCGTCAACCCGTGTATATAAGGGGACGACCCGGCAGCGGCTTAGGGTAAGAAACAACAGATCGAGAGCCAGGTTAAGCGTATTAGCTCCCTGGTCATCGAAACCCTAGCAATACCACCTCAAACTGGATTAGGCTTTTACCTTCACCGCAAGGGGATGAACCAGTATAAACTCCTCATGCCCTTTGTACTGTTTAACCCCTTTAAGCTTCCTAGTTGCGATGGCTCCACGATTAAGTCCTTTCACTAGGACATCTGCCGTGACAATTCCACGACAGTACCCTCCTTTTACCTTCTGTTATTTATATTAAATAAAGTAAAAATAGTATTTTCTGTCTGTTTTCTGAATTATCCTTGCAATAAAAAATACCCCAAAAATAAAAGTTCTCCAAATGCCCTGAAAATGAAATATGATTTTTCCAGAATATTTAAGAATTATTTGCACTAAGAACACACTAGGGGGACCCACCATGTGGCCACGAGGGTGGAGGGCACGCCCCCTGCCTCGTGGACCCCACATGGGTCCCCTCCACTTATTATTGCACCCATAAACTCCGTCTTGCTCCAGAAAAAATCACCCACCAGCTCAAACCCGAGTTCTTGCTCATCTTGCTGCCATTTTCGATCTCCTTGCTCAAAGCTCCAATCACAAAACTGCTTTGGGGGATTGTTCTTCGATATGTGAATCCTCCAATGGTCCAATTAGTTTTTGTTCTAGTGCTTTATTTATTGCATTTTTTGTTGCTTAGGTGACACTATTCTTGAGCTTGCATGTCAAAATTATGTGGTCAAAAGTAGTTTTAATGCATGATATAGCCTCTAGGCACTTGTAGGTGTAGTTGCTATCAATTTTGTTGAGTTCGGTTCACTTTTATTTTGAGTCACTAAAAATTTAGAATTTTTCCAGAGGAAGAAATATGTTTAGGAAAATGTACCAAGGTGGTTCCTCAAGGAAGCAAGGCCCAAGGCCCACAATACGTGAGCCAGACAATGAACTACGAAGGGAGGCTCAAGTGCGGCCTTGTGAATTGCCGTCAGAGGATTTCATGGTCCAGGCAAGCATCAAGGAAGAATTTGACGCATATGTGCGTAACGCTGATCTTGAGAGCTTCGAGGCAGATAAGTGCCGGCAATACCTCTATCTAACTAATTCATTTGTGAGAAGGTTTAAATTTACATCCTCGCGCAACTCTCACAATGTCCTATTTGATCTTTATGATAAATCTTATACCATGGACTTAGAAGATTTTAATACTGCTTGTAAACTCCCGCAGTGGGGTAGTGCTAGTGAACCTCGCAAATCTGAATTTAAAGAATTTTTAGCTAGTATCACTATGGGGAATCTAGAGAAATAACACAAACTACCATAGGGAGCATTCATTTTCCTGCCGTACATTATTTTGCTCTCTTCGTGGGTAGATGCATTAACGGTAAGGATGAGGCATGTTACATGTGTGTTCTTGATCTTAGTGTTCTCAAGAGTGTTGTATTAGGAGATAAACAATACAACATGGGGGCTATTGTTGCACGTAGGTTGCATCTTAATTGTTTAACAGGAGATTTGTTTGGTGGAATTTATGCAACGCCTGTAGCTAAATTTCTTGGTATACCCATACGTGGGGATGATATTAAGTTGCCTCCTGCTTATCTAGATTATAATGCTATGGTTCATCATCAGTTTGTTGAGAGGAACGATCAGTTCCTCTAGTACCGACTAATCTTTGACAGACAACGCACCGTCCATGTTGCTCTCCCTGCTCCTGCTTTCTTTGATTTTCAGACAAAAGGGAGATATGTTATAACTAGGGAGGAGGCAAGCGAGTACGAGAGGAGGACGAAGGCGGCTCGCCTCCAAGTTGCAGCTCATGAGGCAATTGCCGCTGCATCTTAGTATGACCCAAGCTACAACTTTGATCCATGGGCATAGACCAGCTTAGGCCAAAAGCCTAAGCTTGGGGGAGTACGTATTCCTCACCGACATTACATTCATGTTAACACACTCATGCCAGTTGTTTGTGCTCATACTTTTTCATTGTATCATCCATGCTAGTTTAATTTCTTTTTAAGCTTTCTTCTTGTGTGTTTGAAAAACCTTAAGAAAAACAAAAAAATAGTTGTAGCTTTTAGCTAGTTTACTTTCCATGCCTGTAGTAGTAATTAAAAAGAAAACCCAAAAAGATTTCTCGTTCTTCATTTTCTTGTTGGGAGCTTTCCCATGTAAATAGTTTTGTTTCCTTTCTTTTCCTTGGGAGTCGAGAGGAGAAGACCATGATGAAAATGTTGAGTGGCCCTCATATGCATTATTGTTGATCTAACAAAGAGCCCATATTACCTTGTCTTCTCCCATGTATTGAATGCTTGCAGATTCTAGCTTAGTCCAATGCACGTGCACTATTATTATTATGCACACTATTCGGTCGTGCAAGTGAAAGGCAATAATGACGATATATGATGAACTGATTGAGATGAGGAAAGCTAGTATGAACTCGACCTCTCTTGTTTTTGTAAATATGATTAGTCCATCTTTCCTGATTCAGCCTATTATGAACGAAACATGTTTGCAATGACAATTAGAGATTATAGTTGCTTATGCCATGCTTAATTTTCTAGGAGTTTATAATGGTTTACCTTGCGTGCCAACATGCTATTAAAATGGTTGTGATGTGGTATGATAGGGTGGTATCCTCCTTTGAATGATTCGAGTGGCTTGACTTGGCACATGTTCACGCATGTAGTTGAAACAAAATCAACATAGCATCCACGATATGTATGTTCATGGTGAATTATATCCTACTCATGCTTGCATTCAGTGTTGATTAATTTTAATGCATGTTCATGATTGTTGTCACTCTCTAGATGGTCGCTTCCCAGTCTCTTTCTAGCCTTCACTTGTACTAAGCGGGAATACTGCTTGTGCATCCAACTCCATAAACCCCAAAAGTTATTCCATATGAGTCCACCATACCTTCCTATATACGGTATCTACCTGCCGTTCCAAGTAAATTTGTATGTGCCATAAACCTTTAAATAAACATTCTGTTTTGTATGCTCGAATAGCTCATGTATCAACTAGGGCTGTCTGTATCTTCCATGCTAGGCGGGTTATTCTCAAGAGGAGTGGACTCCGCTCCTCACTCACAAGAAAATGGCTGGTCACCGGGATGCCCAGTCCCATGCTTAAATCAAATCGAAATAATTGCAAACAAAACTCCCCCATGATTGTTGTTAGTTGGAGGCACCCGTTGTTTCGGGCAAGCCATGGATTGATGCTTGTTGGTGGTGGGGGAGTATAAACTTTACCATTCTTCTTGGGAACTACCTATAATGTGTGTAGCATGGAAGATATCGAGATCTCTCGGTTGCTATGTTTACAATGAAAGTGTACCACTCAAAATATTATTCATCTCTATTTCAAAATCGTGCTCTAGCACCTCTACAAATCCCTTCTTCCCTCTGCGAAGGGCCTATCTCTTTACTTTTATGTTGAGTCATCATCCTCTTATTAAAAAGCACCAGTTGGAGAGCATCGCTGTCATTTGCATGTATTATTGTTAGTTTACATTGAGTATGACTTGACTGGATCTCTTTTACCATGAATTACAATTTCTAGTCATCCCTTGATCTTCAGGGGTGCTCTGCATTTATGTTTTGCGGTCTTGGAAAGGGCTAGCAAGATACCATATTGCTATATCATATTATGATTGTTTTGAGAAAGTGTTGTCATCCGAGATTTATTATTATTGCTCGCTAGTTGATTATGCCATTTATATGAGTAAACACGAGACCTAAATGTTATTGTGAATATGCTTAGTTAATAATCTTTGCCGAAAACTTGAATGCTGGCTTTACATATTTACAACAACAAGAGCAAACAGAGTTTCTAAAAGTTTTTCTTTATCACTTTCAGTTTATCAACTGAATTGCTTGAGGACAAGCAAAGGTTTAAGCTTGGGGGAGTTGATACGTCTCCATCGTATCTACTTTTCCAAACACTTTTGCCCTTGTATTGGACTCCAACTTGCATGATTTGAATGAAACTAACCTGGACCGATGCTGTTTTCAGCAGAATTGCCATGGTGTTATTTTCGTCCAGAAATAAAAGTTCTTGGAATGACCTGAAAATCAAAAGAGATTATTTTTGGAATATATAAAAAGTACTGTCAAAAGAATCAAGGCCAGGGGGCCCACACCCTGCCCACGAGGGTGGGGGCGCGCCCCCTGCCTCGTGGGCCCCCTGGTGCTCCTCCGACCTCAACTCCAACTCTATATATCCGTGTTCGGGGAGAAAAAAACCAAAGAGAAGGATTCTTCGCATTTTACTATACGGAGCCGCCGCCAAGCCCTATTCTCTCTCGGGAGGGCTGATCTGGAGTCCGCTCGGGGCTCCGGAGAGGGGAATCCGTCGCCATCGTCATCATCAACCTTCCTCCATCACCAATTTAATGATGCTCACCGCCGTGCATGAGTAATTCCATCATGGGCTTGCTGGACGGTGATGGGTTGGATGAGATTTATCATGTAATCAAGTCAGTTTTGATAGGGTTTGATCCCTAGTATCCACTATGTTCTGAGATTGATGTTGCTATGACTTTGCTATGCTTAATGCTTGTCACTAGGGCCCGAGTGCCATGATTTCAGATCTGAACCTATTATGTTTTCATGAATATATGTGAGTTCTTGATCCTATCTTGCAAGTCTGTAGTCACCTATTATGTGTTATGATCCGTTAACCCCGAAGTGACAATAATTGAGATACCTACCGGTGACGACCGTAGTTTGAGGAGTTCATGTATTCACTACGTGTTAATGCTTTGGTCCGGTACTCTATTAAAAGGAGGCCTTAATATCCCTTAGTTTCCAATAGGACCCTGCTGCCACGGGAGGGTAGGACAAAAGATGTCATGCAAGTTCTTTTCCATAAGCACGTATGACTATATTTGGAATACATGCCTACATTACATTGATGAACTGGAGCTAGTTCTGTGTCACCCTAGGTTATAACTATTGCATGAGGAATCGCATCTGACATTATTATCCATCACTAATCCATTGCCTATGAGCTTTTCATATATTGTTCTTCGCTTATTTACTTTTCCGTTGCTACTGTTACAGTCACTATAAAACCAAAAATATTACTTTTGCTACCATTACCACTACTATCATATTACTTTGCTACTAAATACTTTGCTGCAGATATTAAGTTTCTAGGTGTGGTTGAATTGAAAACTCAGCTGCTAATACTTGAGAATATTCCTTGGCTCCCCTTGTGTCGAATCAATAAATTTGGGTTGAATACTCTACCTTCGAAACTGTTGCGATCCCCTATACTTGTGGGTAATCAGGTCACTTATCACATCAATGGTAATGAGCATACGATGCACTTTCCGAAGAAACAATTCCAGGTGAATGGTATTAATGTTATTGAAAAATCTCTGACAGTCACTATTGGAAGTTTTCAAATACCTCTACCTACTGTTAAAAATAAATTTGAAATGCTTATTGTTGGGGACATTCATATCCCCGTTGAGGTAACTTAGTGACTTATGAAAGTTCTTCGGTTTCATGCTAATCGAAAGTGGTCGTTAATAAGACTTGATCAACCTTATTAATGGATCATTTTTTAGAGGTATGAAGTTGATGAATTTAGTAAGCACTACCTTCTGTCCCTAATTTTTGTTTTATATTTTTATTAGTTAAATAAAATAAAATGCCATGTTTTATCTGTTTTCTGAATTTCCCATGCAACAAAAAATGGCCCCAAAATAAAAGTTCTCAGAATGCTCTGAAAATTTAATACGAATTTTTTTGAATATTTCTGAATTTCTGGTACAAATAATATCAGAGGGAGGTGCACCAGGTGGGCACAACCCACCTGGGCGCGCCAGGACCCCCAGGCGCACCCTGGTGGGTTGTGGTCCCCACGTGGGCCCCCTCACTTATCTCTTTACGTCACTTCATCACCTACCTCCAGAAAAAATTCCCCATAGATCTCTCTCCCGTGTTCTTGCTCTCAAGCCCGCGGATTTTTATCTCTTTGCTCAAAGCTCCGTTTCCGAAACTATTTCGGGGGATTGTTGCTTGGTATGTGACTCCACCATTGTCCAATTAGTTTTTGTTTTGTGGTTTACATTTTGAATTATTATCTACTCTTGGTACTGTTGTAGGTGAGCTTGCATGTTGAATTCTTAGAGTTTTAACTAGTTTGAATGCTTGCTATGGACTCTATGTACCCCTATGAGTACTTGGTATCATTTTTGTGAAGTTTTGTTGAGAAAATTTTGTGGGCTAATAAATTTCATAATTTTTGTTCATAGGAAAACCATGAATATCTTTAGGAAGTTTGGTTCCAAGAAGAACTCCAAGGGTGTTATTGGGGAGTCATCTAACAGTGATCTCCATCCTCGGAGGTTGGCGGAAGTACGGCCGTGCAAATGGCCGCACATCCCATTCATGGAAGAGGCTGGAATCCTTCAGGAGTTCATACAATATGCTGCTAATGCCAGCCTCACCGACTTCATTGCAGCTGAATGCAAACAGTATCATCTCCTCACAAACATTTTTGTTCAAAGTTTTACTTTCCTTCCTAGGAATAACCCTCCTGAAGTACGGTTTGATTTATATGTTGAAACCCATCAGATACCACTTACTGAATTTTGTAACATATGCATGATCCCTTCTGATGGGAGTTTAGTTGAGCCTAGGCCGGCAGAGTTTGAGGCCTTTTATCGTACTTTGATAGTGGGAGATGAGAGAGGGGTGTCGGCTGTAACTGCCACTAGCATACACTTTCCTGTAGTGTATTACTTTACTTTATTTATCGCTAAGTGTTTGCTTGCTAGGGAAAAAGTGGGTGCGCTCAGCGCACCAGACTTGTTGTTTTACATCATGCACTAGAGGGCGACAACACTTATAGCTTGGGAGCTATTGTGGCACGTCGCCTCCACATTAATAGGTCCAAGGGTAAAATACATGGTGGGATTTTCGCTACTCATTTGGCGGCTCACTTCGAGGTTGAGATACGCCCTCATGATTACCCCCTGACCAAGGTTTACCTAGATCGCATGGCCATGGATCACCACCATATTACTGATATTGAATCTCCTAACATCCCTGTTCCATATAACCTGGTTTTCAGCGTTGTCACTCATAATGTTATTCCATTGCCTGCTCCTCCTTTGTTTGATTCTGTTGCCAGGGGCGGATATAGGATTATGCCTGTGGACATCATCACCTGCCGGAACGATCAGGCTGTAGAGGAGGAGGAAGAGCCTTAGCAGTGGGATCAGTGGATGCCCGCTCCTCAGTACCCCGACTACTACTCAGGCTTCTGATAGATTACCAAGTTAGGCCAAAATCCCAAGCTTGGGGGAGTACGTGTTTCTCACCGACATTACATTCATGTTCACTTATTTCATCAGTCGGTGATCACACTTTTTCATTGTATCATCCATGCTTAATTTTAACTTCTTGCTTTCTTCTTGTGTGTTTGAAAAACCTTAGAAAAACCAAAAAAAATAGTTGTAGTTAGTTTACTTCCTATGCATGCTTAGTTGTAATATTAAAAATAAAACCCAAAAAGATTTCCTTGTTCTTCTTTTGCTTGTTGGGAGCTTTCCTGTGTAAATAGTTTTTCTTGTTTTTGCTTTTCCCTTTTAATTGCTTGTTCAAGAAAACCAAAAACTCCAAAAATATTTCAGTGTGTTTCTCTGAATTTCTTTTCTTTTTATTCGAGTCTTACCAAGGAGAAGACCACGATGAAAATATTGAGTGTCTCTCATATGAATAATTGTTGATCTAACAAAGAGCCCATTTTACCTTGTCTTCTCCTATTGAATAAAATGTTTGCAGATTCCAGCTTAGTCCACGACACTCTTGCACTATTATTATTTTCATATCGTTCGGTCGTGCAAGTGAAAGGCAATAATGACGATATTCGATGAACTAGCTGTGACAGAGAGAAACGGGTATCCATGATTCTGTTTGTGTAAATATGTTTAACCTAGTATCCATGATTCGGCCCATTATGATTAAACATGTTTGCAATGACAATTAGAGATTATAGTTTCTCATGCCATGCATAAGTAGCTAGGAGTGGATAATGATTTATCTTGGATATCAACATTGCGTTAAAATGATTGTGATGTAGTATGATGATACGGTATCCTCCTCTGAATGTTCGAGTGGGTTGACTTGGCACATGTTCATGCATGTAGTTGAATCAAAACCAACATAGCCTCTATGATATTTATGGTCATGGTGTCCATATCCTACTCATGCTAGTGTTCAATGTTACTTATGCATAATGCATGTTCATGACCATTGTTGCTCTCTAGCTGCCGCTTCTCAATCTAATTGCTAGCCTTCGCCTGTACTAAGTGGGAATTCTGCTTTTACATAAAAACCTTGAACCCAAAAGTTATTCTAGATGAGTCCACTATACCTACCTATATGTGGTATTACCCTGCCATCCTAAGTAAATTTGCATGTGCCGCCTCTAAAAACTTCTAAAAATATATCTTTTTTGTGTGCCTAGATCGTTCATGGAACGACGGGAGGTGGTCGTTATCTTCCATGCTAAGTGGGTTATTCTCAGGTTGAGTGTTTATTCACTCACCACCGCACAAGAAAAGGGCGGTAACAGGGATTCCTAGTCCCAAACTCAAAAATACAAATAATTAAACAAAACTCCCCCGGGACTGTTGTTGGTTTGGACGGCACCCGTTGTTTCAGACAAGCCGTGGAGTGTGATTTTTGGTGGAGGGGGAGTAAACCTTTACTTTTATTGCTTGGGAACCGCCACTAGCGTGCTTAGCATGGAAGATATTGATAACTGATAGTCGTGAAATAAATGAGAAGGGTGCATGTCTTAAAATATCATTTACCTCTGTTTTAAAAGCTTGAGCTCTGGCACCTCTGCAAATCACTGCTTCCCTCTGCGAAGGGACTATCTATTTACTTTTATGTTGTGTCATCACCCTCTAAAATAAGTGCCAGAACTTGAGAGCACTGCTGTCGTAACTTATGCACTGTGTGTAGCTAATGTTGGGTGCATCATGACTGGATCTTTTCTACCATGAATTACAATATTTAGTCGCTCCTCAGACTTTGGAGGTGCTCTGCATTTATGTTTTGCGGCCACAGAAAGGGCTAGCGAGATACCACTATTGTCATATTATATCATGGTTGTTTTGACAATGTGTTGTTGTTTGAGATATCTTATTATAGTTTATGGGTTAGGCACTAGGGACAATCGCACTCACTTTCAATAGGGCACCACATAATTCCATTGAGACGACACCGTGTGAACCATGGTTTAGAGAAACCTAAGCTGTCGTTTCTTAAAAGTTTGGGGCTGCGATGCTTATGTGAAAAAGTTTCAGGCTGATAAGCTCGAACCCAAAGCGGATAAATGCATCTTCATAGAATACCCAAAAATAGTTGGGCATACCTCCTATTTCAGATCTGGAAGCAAAAGTGATTGTTTCTAGAAACGGGTCTATTCTCAAGGAAAAGTTTCTCTCGAAAGAATTGAGTGGGAGGATGGTGGAGACTTGATGAGGTTGTTGAACCGTCACTTCAACTAGTGTGTAGCAGGGCACAGGAAGTTGTTTCTGTGGCACCTACACCAATTGAAGTGGAAGCTTATGATAGTTATCATGAAACTTTGGATCAAGTCACTACCAAACCTCATAGGTCGACAAGGATGCATACTACTTCAGAGTGGTACGTAATCCTGTCTTGGAAGCCATGTTGCTAGACAACAATGAACCTACGAGCCATGGAGAAGTGATGGTGGGCCCAGATTCCGACGAATGGCTCGAGGCCATAAAATCCGAGAGAGGATCCATGTATAAAACAAAGTATAGACTTTGAAAGAACTACTTGATGGTCGTAAGGCTGTTGGGTGCAGATGGATTTTAAAAGGAAGACAGACAATGATGGTAAGTGTTACCATTAAGAAAGTTCGACTTGTCGTTAAGATGTTTCCCGACAAGTTCAAGGAGTTGACTACGATGAGACTTTCTCACTCGTAGTGATGCTAAGAGTCTGTTGGAATTATGTTAGCAGTTACTGCATTGTTTATGAAATCTTGCAGATAGGATGTCAAAACATTGTTTCCTCGATGTTTTTCTTGAGGAAAGGTTGTATGTGATACAACCAGAAGGTTTTGTCAATCCTGAAGGATGCTGACAAGTATGCAAAGCTCCATCAATCCTTCTAAGGACTGGAGTAAGCATCTCAGAGTTGGAATGTATGCTTTGATGAGATGATCAAAGATTTTGGGTTTATACAAAGTTTATGAGAAACTTGTATTTCCAAAGAAGTGAGTGGGAGCACTATAGAATTTTTGATGAGTATATGTTGTTGACATATTGTTGATCAAAAATGATGTAGAATTTCTGGAAAGCATGCAGGGTTATTTGAAAAGTGTTTTTTGATGGAAAACCTGGATTAAACTACTTGAATATTGAGCATCAAGATCTATAAGGATAGATCAAAAATGCTTAATAGTACTTTCAAATGAATACATACCGTGACAAGATTTTGAAGGAGTTCAAAATAGATCAGCAAAGAAGGAGTTCTTGGCTGTGTTACAAGGTGTGAGCATTGAGTAAGACTCAAGACCTGACCACAGCAGAAGAGAGAGAAAGGATGAAGGTCGTCCCCTATGCTTTAGACGTAGGCTCTATAGTATGCTATGCTGTGTACTGCACCTGAAGTGTGCCAAGCCATGAGTCAGTCAAGGTACAAGTGTGATCTAGGAATGGATCACAGGACAACGGTCAAGGTTATCCTTAGTAACTAGTGGACTAAGGAATTTTCTCGATTATGGAGGTGATAAAAGAGTTCGTCGTAAAGGGTTACGCCGATGCAATCTTTGACACTAATCTGGATGATTCTGAGTAGTAAACCGGATTCGTATAGTTTATTTGGAATAGCTCCAAATAGAGCGTGGTAGCTGCATCTACAAGATGACATAGAGATTTGTAAAGCACACACGGATCTGAAAGGTTCAGACCCGTTGACTATAACATCTCTCACAAGCATAACATGATCAAACCCAGAACTCATTGAGTGTTAATCACATGGTAATGTGAACTAGATTATTGACTCTAGTAAACTCTTTGGGTGTTAGTCACATGGGGATGTGACCCTGAGTGTTAATCACATAGCGATGTGAACTGGATTATTGACTCTAGTGCAAGTGGGAGACTGTTGGAAATATGCCCTAGAGGCAATAATAAATTATTATATTTCCTTGTTCATGTTAATCGTTTATTATCCATGCTAGAATTGTATTGATAGGAAACTCAGATACATGTGTGGATACATAGACAACACCATGTCCCTAGTAAGCCTCTAGTTGACTAGCTCGTTGATCAATTGATGGTTATGGTTTCCTGACCATGGACATTGGATGTCATTGATAACGGGATCACATCATTAGGAGAATGATGTGATGGACAAGACCCAATCCTAAGCCTAGCACAAGATCGTGTAGTTCGTATGCTAAAGCTTTTCTAATGTCAAGTATCATTTCCTTAGACCATGAGATTGTGAAACTCCCGGATACCGTAGGAATGCTTTGGGTGTACCAAACGTCACAACATAACTGGGTGGCTATAAAGGTGCAATGTGGGTATCTCCGAAAGTGTCTGTTGGGTTGGCACGAATCGAGACTGGGATTTGTCACTCCGTGTAAACGAAGAGGTATCTCTGGGCCCACTCGGTAGGACATCATCATAATGTGCACAATGTGACCAAGGAGTTGATCACAGGATGATGTGTTACGAAATGAGTAAATAGAGTTGCCGGTAAGGAGATTGAACAAGGTATCGGGATACCGACGATCGAAACTCGGGCAACTATCGTACCGATAGACAAAGGGAATTGTATACGGGATTGGTTGAATCCTTGACATCGTGGTTCATCCGATGAGATCATCGTGGAACATGTGGGAGCCAACATGGGTATCCAGATCCCGCTGTTCGTTATTGACCAGAGAGATGTCTCGGTCATGTCTGCATGATTCCTGAGCCCGTAGGGTCTACACACTTAAGTTTCGATGACGCTAGGGTTATAGGGGAAGTATGTATGCGGTTACCGAATGTTGTTCGGAGTCCCGGATGAGATCCCGGACGTCACGAGGAGTTCCGGAATGGTCCGGAGGTAAACATTTATATATGGGAAGTCCCGTTTTGGTCACCGGAAAAGTTTCGGGTGCTATCGGTAACGTACCGGGACCACCGGGAGGGTCCTGGGGGTCCACCAGGTGGGGCCACCAGCCCCAGAAGGCTGTGTGGGACAAGTGTGGGAGGGGACCAGCCCCAGGTGGGCTAGTGCGCCCTCCACCAAGACCCAAGGCGTGTGGAGAGTGGGAAGGGGGCAAACCCTAGGTCCAGATGGGCCTTAAGGCCCACCCTAGGGCGCCCCCTCTCTTCCCCCCGTTGGCCGCAACCCTAGATGGGTTCTGGGGCTGCAGCCACCCCTAGGGAGGGAACCCTAGATGGGGGTGCAGCCCCTCCCCTTCCCCTATATATACTTGAGGTATTGGGGGCTGCCCAACACATGATTTGATCTCCCTCTTGGCGCAGCCCTACCTCTCTCCCTCCTCGTCTCTCGTAGTGCTTAGCGAAGCCCTGCTGGAGTCCTCGCTCCTCCACCATCACCACGCCATTGTGCTGCTGCTGGACGGAGTCTTCCCCAACCTCTCCCTCTCTCCTTGCTGGATCAAGGCGCGGGAGACATCACCGGGCTGTACGTGTGTTGAACGCGGAGGCGCCGTTGTTCGGCGCTTAGATCGGAATTGACCACGATCTGAATCGCTGCGTGTACGACACCATCAACCCCGTTTGAGGGAGTCCTAGATTAGGGGGTCTCCGGACAGCCGGACTATCTCCATTGGCCGGACTGTTAGACTATGAAGATACAAGATTAAAGACTTTGTCTCGTGTCCGGATGGGACTCTACTTGGCATGGAAGGCAAGCTAGGCAATATGTATATGGATATCTCCTCCTTTGTAACCAACCTTGTGTAACCCTAACCCTCTCCGGTGTCTATATAAACCGAAGGGTTTTAGTCTGTAGGACAACAATCACAACATACAATCATACCGTAGGCTAGCTTCTAGGGTTTAGCCTCTCTGATCTTGTGGTAGATCTACTCTTGTAACACCCATATCTTCAATATTAATAAAGCATGACGTAGGGTTTTACCTCCATCAAGAGGGCCCGAACCTGGATAAAACTTCGTGTCCCTTGCCTCCTCTTACCATCCGGCCTAGACGCACAGTTCGGGACCCCCTACCCGAGATCCGCCAGTTTTGACACTGACATTGGTGCTTTCATTGAGAGTTCTGCTGTGCCGTCGCCGTTAGGCTTGATGGCTCCTACTATCATCGGTAGCGATGCGGTCCAGGGTGAGGCTTTTCTCCCCCAACAGATCTTCGTATTTGACGGCTTTGCACTGCGGGCTAATTCGCTTGGCCATCTGGAGCAGATTGAAAGCTACGCCCCTGGCCATCAGGTCAGATTTGGAAGTTTGAATTACACGGCCAACATTCATGGGGACTTGATCTTCGAAGGATTCGAGCCACAGCTGGGCGCGCCGCACTGTCGCGATGGGTATGACCTAGTGCTGCCACCGGACGGTACCCCAGAGGCCGCGCCCGCATCAGCTCCGACCCACACCTCGGAGCCAACTGCGCCAATCGAGGACGGGTGGCTAGACACCACCTCAAGGGCTGCAGTCTCGATGGCGATCGAGCCAAACATCAGCATAATCCTCCGCACGGCCCGTTACTCCAAGGTGCCGGACTCTCTTCCGGACCCAGAATCATCCGCGCCCCCGCCAATCGAATCCGATTGGGCGCCGATCATGGAATTCACCGCCGCGGATATCTTTCAGCACTCGCCCTTCGGCGACATCCTGAATTCACTAATGTCTCTCTCTTTGTCAGGAGAGCCCTGGCCGGATTATGGCCAACATGATTGGGATGTGGACGACGAAGAAATTCGACGCCCACCCACCACCCACTTTGTAGCCATGTCGAGGATTTAACCGACATGCTCGACTTCGACTCCGCAGACATCGACTGTATGGACAACGATGCGGGAGGCAAAGATGAACCACCGCCCACAGGGCGCCGGACGTCCACTTCATCATATGACGTATACATGGTGGACACACCAAAAGAAAACGACGACGAGGAACGGAAGGACGCACCGAAGGCTTGTTCCCTCGAGAAGCAGTCAAAGCGGCGTCATAAGCGCCGCCCCAAATCCCGCCTCGCCAGAAATAACGACCACACAGACCCAGCGTTAGAGCAGGGCGAATCATTGCCGGACCATGGCAATACGGAAAATCAAACTGAACAAACCAATTCTGTCAAAGATAATAGTTCGGACGACAGAACGCCGGACAGGCACCCGGAGTAGCAGAATGCCCGTCAAAGGCTTGTTGCCACCACGAGGAGCCTAAAAAAGCAGAAGCAACGGCTCAAGGCTGCGCAGGACACACTCCAAATCAGATGGAGTAAAGTACCCAACACAGCAGTGAAGTACGGCGATAATCGCCCCACAAAGAGCTACCCAAAGCGGAAATTGCTACCTGAATTCGATGAGGAGGCCTCAGACCCCTCACAACCAAAAATCAAAATGGCCACCTGGCCGGATAGACGACCTCACGGCCAACATCAAGTGGCAAACAACGCCACTCACAAGTCAATACGCGACCAACGCGAGGGCTCGCACCAAAAGGACGGCGCAACCAGATCCATCTATGGACCACGCAAGAGCGCCCCGGCTTACAATGTAACACAACAAACATCCAAACAACGCGGTACACCCAGATACAGGGGTGCAACACACCCCCTATGTTTCACCAATGAGGTGATGGACCATGAATTTCCAGAGGGATTCAAACCCGTGAACATAGAGGCATACGATGGAACAACAGACCCTGGGGTCTGGATTGAGGACTATATCCTCCATATCCATATGGCTCGAGGAGATGATCTCCACGCCATCAAGTACTTACCCCTCAAGCTCAAACGGCCAGCCTGCCACTGGCTTAAAGGCCTCCCCGAAAACTCCACTGGAAGTTGGGAAGAGCTTGAAGACGCTTTTCGGGCAAATTTCCAAGGAACTTATGTTCAACCTTCGGACGCGGATGATTTGAGCCATATAACTCAACAGCCCGGAGAGTCAGCCCGAAAACTTTGGAACAGGTTTCTTACTAAAGAGAACCAAATTGTCGACTGTCCGCATGCCGAAGCATTTGCTGCTTTTAAACATAGCGTCCATGATGAATGGCTCGCCAGACACCTCGGCCAAGAAAAGCCAAGAACGATGGCAGCATTAACAAGCCTCATGACCCGCTTTTGCGCGGGTGAGGACAGCTGGCTAGCCAGATGTAGTACCAGCGACCCTAGTACATCCGAAGTTAGAGATGGAAATGGGAAATCACAGTGCAACAGCAATAAAAAAATGCCGGAACAAAGGAGACAGCACGAAGAGCACGGCAGTAAACGCCGGATTCAAAAGCTCTCGGCCAGGTCAAAAGCCGCCCTCTAAAGGCGCCAGAGACGAACTGTCCAGCCTGAATAAAATTCTGGACCAAATATGTCAGGTCCATAGCACCCCTGGCAAACCAGCCAATCATACCCACAGAGAATGTTGGGTCTTCAAGCAGTCCGGCAAGCCCAACGCCGTACACAAGGGGGAGGATACACCAAGCAAAGATGAGAATGAGCCTCTCAAGGGAGACGCTGGGGAACAAAAGAAATTTCCACCAGAAGTCAAAACAGTAAACGTGCTACACGTGATCAATGGAAAAAAAGATGGCACTCCCAGAAAAATACGCCCGAAGGCCTATCACCGCGGAGTCCGGCCACTGGTCGTCTCAACCGATCACTTTCGACCATCGCGATTACTCAGCAAGTATCCGGCGTGCAGGATGGGCTGCCCTGGTATTAGACCCAATAATTGACAGATACCACCTCACACGAGTCCTGATGGACGGTGGCAGTAGTCTAAACCTGATATACCAGGATACAATCCACGAAATGGGGATAGACCCAACAAAAATTCGCCATAGCAATATTACCTTTAAAGGAGTAACGTCGGGCCCAGGGGCTCGTTGCACGGGCTCCCTGCTACTAAATGTTATATTCGGCTCCCCTGATAACATCCGAAGCGAACATCTAACCTTCCACATCGCTCCGTTCCGAAGTGGCTATCAAGCACTACTCGAACGCGAAGCTTTGGCTCGCTTTAATGCAATACCACACTACGCTTCCCTCACACTCAAGATGCCCGGTCCACATGGCATCATTACAGTGAATGGAAATATTAAGCGATTTCTGCGCGCCGAAGAGCGTGCGGCTGCCTTAACAGCCGCACACTAAAAACGGCCTCACCAACTAATTAGCAGGTCCCCTATTACAATACAAGGGGCTCAACATGCGCAGACAAGTGGCAATTCTTGCTCACCTTGAATTCTACATGGTTTATTTAAAAAAATATCCTTTTGCACGACGGCTTTTTTACCTAAGTTCCTCTCTTTTACAGATAATCATCGTGCTACACCTGTCCAGGATACGGCACAACGGAGACACATGCGCAGACGTGCAGCAGGGACCCGCTCCAAGGATTCTTTTTAGGTTAAGACCCTGTGTAAACCTTTTTTACTGTCTCTTGTTGATACATATCCACCAAATTCTCAGCACAATTGAGAAGGATGCTGATGTCTTGGCATGTGGCCACATCAGAATAACGCACGTACCTGGACACAAGGGGCTTCTTACAAGCGGCACTATTTCGGCCCGGTTTATACCATAAAGACCGAGTACCTTAGGGAGTGTTTGGCGTCGCGAGTTCGGCCTTATATGCATCAGCTCCGAATCATTGTCTTTGGTCAAATGTTGGGTTTGCCCGGCTCCTGTGTTTTGGTGCCTTACGTTCCGCTTTGCCGGCTAAGGTAGCACCAGGAGAACTAGTGCGATTGTGCCCTGGTTCATCCGGACGAGCGCCTCAGTAGAGAAAGCCGAAAACTGACTGTCATGATATAGCGTGAGACTGGTCAACCACTCGATGACGTATCGGAATGTAAGAATTCCTCCGCCTTAACGAAGGGCCGTTTTCTGGCCAGGCATATGCGCACCCCGCGATCGGGAGAGTGCGGAGCCACCAGGGGCTATCTAGTAGCCCCACTGTCAAACTCCTGTGGCTAAGGGAAAATGTTCAAGCATTATAGTCCGGTTGCCTTGCTCGCTGCGCTATCACCTCCTTATCAGGACCAAGACATTGGGTTAAGTGTGAACACAAGTTTTTTGCGAGCACCTCCGCATTATATCCGTGGGGGTTGAAGCCGACGGCTGCAATCTTTCAGGTTATACACATGTATACATAAACGGCCACACAGGAGGCATCATACTACTTTCAGGCAAAAGTATAAACACAGCCTTATAAAAACTTCATAAAAGCATTATGTTTATAGTGAGAATACATATCACTCAAACATAATATTTTTCGAGCACTGGGCCTCTATCAAACGAGCACCCTCGAGAACTTCCTTGAAATAGTGTTCGGCAGCCACACGGCCTATGGCCGAACCCTGCGCCGCAATAGTGGTAGCGTCCATCTCCGCCCAGTATGCTTTAACACGGGCAAGGGCCATTCGCGAGCCTTCTATGCACGCCGACCTCTTCATCGCATTAATGCACGGCACCGCATCAAGGAGCTGCTACACTAAGCTGAAATAGTTGTTCGGCTTAGGCCCTTCTAGCCATAATTGATCCACAACAGACCTCATGGCGAGTCCGGACAACCTATTTAGTTTGGCCCATTCAGCTAGCTGGTCAGTCAGTGAAAGCGGACGCTCTGGAACGTGGAATTGCGTCCAGAATAGCTTGTCCACTTCACGATTTGTCTGACCTTGGAAGTACTTGGCTGCATCGGCAGCGCTCGCCGCCAAATCCATATACGCATCTGCCGAGCTCCACAGCCGATCCAGAGGGGCATACCGTGGATCTCCAAACTTCCTCCGTAACATGAAGGGATTTCCAGCCGCAATATCCCCGGCTTCCCGCAGCTCCTCCTTCTTCGCTCTCATAGCAGAACAGGTGTCTTTGTCTGCCGCCGCGGCCTTCTCAAGGTCCATTGCCTTTGCTTGGTTCTCTTTCTCAAGGACCCGGCAACAGTCGGCAGTGTCTTTCAATTCTACGGCCATCTTGGCCATCTTCTCTTGGCTCTCGCAATGTGCGGCCTTCTTGGCTTTCAACTCTTCGGCCGCTTTCAAAGCAGTCGCATTACTACTCCTCGCTTGTTCCTTGGCTCGGGCAAGTTTCGCCCGCAAGGCTTCCACGGTGGCAGCCCCATCTGCAGTCACAACATATTAAAGATACTGGCATTATGCTGCTCTTACTATGTGGCGTTCACCAGATAATAACTGAGGGAGTCCTGGATTAGGGGGTGTTCGGGTAGCCGGACAATACCTTCAGCCGGACTCCTGGACTATGAAGATACAAGATTGAAGACTACGTCCCGTGTCTGGATGGGACTTTCCTTGGCATGGAAGGCAAGCTTGGCGATGCGGATATTCAAGATCTCCTACCATTGTAACCGACTCTGTGTAACCCTAACCCTATCTGGTGTCTATATAAACCGGAGGGTTGTAGTCCGTAGGCAATCAACTCCATATACAACAATCATACTGTAGGCTAGCTTCTAGGGTTTAGCCTCCTTGATCTCGTGGTAGATCTACTCTTGTACTACCCATATCATCAATATTAATCAAGTAGGACGTAGGGTTTTACCTCCATCAAGAGGGCCCGAACCTGGGTAAAACATCGTGTTCCCTGATTCCTGTTACCATCCGGCCTAGACGCACAGTTCGGGACCCCCTACCCGAGATCCGCCGGTTTTGACACCGACATTGGTGCTTTCATTGAGAGTTCCTCTGTGTCATCGCCTTTAGGCCCGATGGCTCCTTTGATCATCAACAATGATGCAGTCCAGGGTGAGACTTTGCTCCCCGGACAGATCTTCGTCTTCGGCGGCTTCGCTCTGTGGGCCAATTCGCTCGGCCACCTGGAGCAGATCGAAAGCTACGCCCCTGGCCATCAAGTCAGGTTTGGAAGCTTAAACTACACGGCTGACATCCGCGGAGACTTGATCTTCGACGAGCTCGAGCCACGGCCAAGCGCGCCGCACTATCTCGAGGGCCATGATCTAGCTCTGCCCCCGGACGGTGTCCTGGAGGCCGCACACGCATCGGTTCCGACCCCTAACTCGGAGCCTATTGCGCCAATCGAGGATGAGCGGTTGGACGTCACCTCGGGGGCTGCGATCCAAAAGCGATCGAGCCGAACGCTAGCCCCGCACTCTGCACGACCCGTGACTCCGAGGATCCGGACTCCGAACCCCCCGCGCCCCTGCCAATCGAATCCGATTGGGCGCCGATAATGGAGTTCACCGCCGCAGACATCTTTCAGCGTTCGCCTTTTGGCGACATCCTGAATTCTCTTAAGTCTCTCTCTTTATCAGGAGAGCCCTGGCCGGACTACGGTCAGCGAGGGTGGGATACGGGCGATGAGGAAATTCAAAGCCCACCCACCACCCACTTTGTAGCCACTGTCGACGATCTAACCGACATGCTTGACTTTAGCTCCGAAGACATCGACGGCATGGAACGACGATATAGGAGACGAACAAGAACCAGCACCTGTAGGGCGCTGGAAGGCCACCTCATCATATGACATATATATGGTGGATACTCTAAAAGATGGAGATGGCGATGGAACAGTGGGGGATGACGCCCCCAAGAAACAGCCAAAGCGTCAGCGTCAGTGGCGCCGTTCTAAATCCTGCCAAAGCAAAAACGGTGATTCCGGCACGGGAGATAATACTACCCCGGATAGCGCCGAAGAACACCCACCTCAGCAAGATTCGGCACAGGAAGATGGAGAAGCCAGCCCTCATGAGAGAGCGGCAGACCAAGAGGTCGAGGATGATAACTATACGCCTCCCTCCGAAGACGAGGCAAGCCTCGATGACGACGAATTCGTCATACCATCAGACCCCGCCGAACAAGAGCGTTTTAAACGCAGGCTTTTAGCCACGGCAAGCAGCCTCAAGAAAAAGCAGCAACAGCTTAGAGCTGCCCAAGATTTGCTAGCTGACAGATGGACTGAAGTCCTTGCGGCCGAAGAGTGTGAACTCAAATGCCCCTCCAAGAGTTACCTGAAGCACAGGCCGCTACCCCGATCAGAGGAGGAAGCACCTACATCACTAGCGCATGACATGGCAGACCGGCCACCTCGCGGCTACGACAGAGAGGCCTCTCGACCCTCCACCCAAGCCATGCCCCGAAGCCGCTCAACTAAGGCACGGGAAAATGCGCCCGACCTGCGAGACATACTAGAGGATAAGGCAAGACAAACAAGATCGATCTACGGATCGCGCAGGCGCCCTACGGCATGTGACAATGATCTTCACGCCGGATACAACAAATCCGGCCGGGCCGAACACAACAGACATAGCTCTTCCGAGCTGCGTCGTGATATAGCCCAGTACAGAGGCGCCGCACACCCGCTATGATTCACGAATGAAGTAATGGATCATAAAATCCCAGA
Source organism: Triticum urartu (assembly GCF_003073215.2). Lineage (NCBI taxonomy): Eukaryota > Viridiplantae > Streptophyta > Magnoliopsida > Poales > Poaceae > Triticum > Triticum urartu. The sequence goes on along the minus strand of NC_053025.1, from coordinate 129,475,969 downwards.
GGGTTTCAAACCCGTAAACATCGAATCATACGATGGCACAACAGATCCGGCGGTACGGATCGAGGATTATCTCCTTCACATCCACATGGCACGCGGCGATGATCTACACGCCATCAAATACCTCCCACTCAAACTTAAAGGACCGGCTCAGCATTGGCTTAACAGCTTGCCAGCAGACTCAATCAGTTATTGGGAGGACCTGGAAGCCGCATTCCTCGACAACTTCCAGGGCACTTACGTGCGACCGCCGGATGCCGACGACTTAAGCCACATAATTCAGCAGCCAGAGGAATCGGCCAGACAATTCTGGACACGGTTCCTAACAAAGAAAAACCAGATAGTCGACTGTCCGGACGCAGAGGCCCTAGCAGCCTTCAAGCATAACATCCGCGACGAGTGGCTTGCCCGGCACCTAGGACAGGAAAAGCCGAAATCCATGGCAGCACTCACGACACTCATGACCCACTTTTGCATGGGAGAAGACAGCTGGCTAGCTCGCAGTAACAACTTATCAAAGAACCCTGGTAATTCAGATACCAAGGACAAAAGTGGTAGGACACGTCGGAACAAGCAAAAACGCCGCGTTAACAGCGACATCAATGAAGACACGGCAGTCAATGCCGGATTCAAAGGCTATAAATCCGGTCAGCGGAAAAAGGCATTCAAAAAGAATACTCAGGGCCCGTCCAGTTTGGACCGAATACTCAATCGCTTGTGCCAGATACATGGCACCCCCGAAAGGCCAGCCAATCACACTAACAGGGATTGTTGGGTGTTCAAGTAGGCAGGCAAGTTAAGGGCTGAAAACAGAGACAAGGGGCTGCACAGCGACGACGAGGAGCCCAAGCCGCCGAACAACAATGGACAGAAGGGCTTTCCCCCACAAGTGCGGACGGTGAACATGATATACGCAACCCACATTCCCAAGCGGGAGCGGAAGCGTGCGCTACGGGACATATACGCGATGGAGCCAGTCACCCCAAAGTTCAACCCATGGTCCTCCTGCCCGATCACTTTTGATCGAAGGGACCATCCCACTAGCATCCGTCATGGCGGCTTCGCCGCATTGGTTCTCGACCCAATCATCGACGGATTTCATCTCATAAGAGTCCTCATGGACGGCGGCAGTAGCCTAAACCTGCTTTATCAAGATACAGTGCGGAAAATGGGCATAGATCCCTCAAGGATTAAGCCCACAAGAACGACCTTTAAAGGCGTTATACCAAGTGTAGAAGCCAACTGTAAAGGCTCAGTAACACTTGACGTGGTCTTCGGATCCCCGTACAATTTTCGAAGCGAAGAGTTAATCTTCGATATAATCCCGTTTCGCAGTGGCTATCACGCCCTGCTCGGACGAACCGCATTCGCAAAGTTCAATGCGGTGCCGCACTACGCATATCTCAAGCTCAAGATGCCAGGCCCTCGAGGAGTAATTACGGTCAACGTAAACACCGAACGCTCCCTCCATATGGAGGAGCATACGGCGGCTCTCGCAGCGGAGGTACAAAGTAGCCTTCTCAGGCAATTCTCCTGTCCGGCCATTAAGAAGCCAGACACTGCCAAGCGCGCCGGGAGTAACCCACAGCAGGACCGCCTGACACACTCTGAGCAAGCGTAGCAATGCGGCCCCAACCCCAGCTTTCACGACATAGCGAAACCAGTACCTCGCGTACATAACTACTCCCTTGAAATACCATGGGCACAGGGGAAGGGGCACAATAACGACACGCCCAAAATACGGCTTAAAATGTACTAGGGGCTGCCGGATTCTTTTTTAATTTTTTCTTACTTTCAGGACTCCATACTTCAGACGACCTGTTCGGCAATTCGACTGCCGCACAAACGATGCAAGATCCAGGGAGGCAGACAAGCCATGCCGCATTATGGAACTCCCAGGTGGTCTCTATTATGAGCGGTATACCTGTTTTAAATACAATTCCGCGGCCTGCCCCTGGTCAGGACATACTGAATAGTCCAATATCTTTTGCTTACCGCACTATTTGTATCGTTCGGCTTTGATAAATAGCCTCTCTATAAACAATGCTTAGCTTTTTGTCTATTTTTTGCATTATCCTCTTTTCACATATATGTTTATTAAATGACATGATTGCACCCGTACACCATGGTACGGCAAACACGCCAAGGGCTTCAGTACCCCTCATAATGGTGTGAGAAGTCCGTACACTTTCACAAGTGCGGCACCCCGAACTTATAGCACTATATGCATCGGCTCTGAATCATGACTCAATAGTTGGGTTTGCCCGGCTCCTATGTTTTGGTGCCTTACGTTCCGCTCTATCGGCTAAGGTAGCACTAGGAGAGCCACTGCGATTGTGCCCCGGTTCAGCTGGGTTAAGCACCTCGGTGGAGAAAGCTAAAACCGACTGTCATGATGAGGCGAGAGACCGGTCGCTGTTCGAGAGGTTTTTCGAGTCCCTAAAGACTTATGCCGCTTCGAGCGAGGAGCTGGCTTTGTTCGGCCAAGGCGTGGATAGCGCCCCGAACTCGGTCTTCCGAACTAGGGGTTCGCCGAAATTTAAAATTATAGAGTTCTATGGCTAAGTGAGAGTGTTCAAGCATTATAGTCTGATTGCCTAGTTCGTTGTGCTGAGCGCCTCCCTCGAAGGACCCAAGTATGGGAAAAAGAGGGCTCAGGTTTATCCCGAACACCCCAGCACTAGTGGCATGGGGGCAGAAGCCGACGACTGGCCATCTCTCAATTTTTTGATAAATGGCCGCACAGAAAGTAATATTTTAAATTCAATAAGCATTTCTTAGCGCATATGAACAAGTTTTCAGCGCACAGGATAAACACGAGCGAGTTCATTCAAAAATCACATCCTTGGTACATTCATCCGCCACAAGGCGGGCACCTGCAAGAACATCCTTGTAGTAGTTCTCGGGCTTGCGATGCTCCTTCCCCGGCGGCGGCCCGTCCTTCACAAGCTTCTCACCGTCCAGCTTACCCTAGTGCACCTTTGCACGGGCAAGGGCCCGACGGGCACCTTCGATGCAGACGGAGCGCTTGATGACCTCGAGCCTCGGACAGGCCTCCACCAGCCGCCGCACCAGCCCGAAATAGCTCCCAGACAGGGCCTCTCCGGGCCATAGCCGAACTATGAAGCCCTTCATGGCCTGTTCAGCCGCCTTGTGGAGCTCGACCAGCTGTTTCAGCTGGTCGCTCAAAGGCACAGGGTGTCCGGCCTCAGAATACTGAGACCAGAACACCTTCTCCGTTGAGCTGCCCTCTTCATCTCGGTAGAATGCGGCGGCGTCGGATACGCTGCGGGGAAGATCTGCGAATGCCCCTGGAGAGCTCCGGATTCGGGTAAGTAACAAGTAGTTTACTTTTATATTTCTGCTTTGCATGAAGAATGCCTTACCCACTATTATCTTCCTCATCTCCTCCAACTCTTGGAGGGCCTTTTGGGCTTCGGCCTTGGCAGACTTGGCAGTCTCAAGGGCCGTCGCGAGCTCGGATGCTTGCGCCTTTGACTCAAGCTCCAAACTCTCATGTTTTTTCATGAGAGCCTGAAGCTCTTGCTGCACCTCGCCGACCTGAGCCCCAAGTCTGTCTCGCTCGATGCGCTCTGCAGCCGTTTTCTTTTCGGCCTCAGACAGCGCCTGCTTAAGGGTCGCCACTTCAGTCATGGCCCCTACAATAAGCAATACAATCCTGTTATCTTTTTTGCAATCACGCCTTTCTATAGGCAGCTTTTCTGTAAGGTATTTCTTACCTTCTTTCTCCTCGAGCCGCCGCTTGGCAAGGCCGAGCTCTTGCTCGGTCTGCTCGAAGTCCTGCTTCAGGACACCCACCTCCGCAGTCAGTGCGGCGGTGGATAGCAGCGAAGCCTGCATACGCATATTGACTCTTTTTTTGTTAGACTCCTGCGAAATTTAGTAGATCCTCTATTCGGCTTTTCTTTCTGAACGCCAAATAGAGCATCAGGGGCTACTGTCTATGCGGTAATATTTTTACATATTTTCACTTACCTCGAAGCCTGTTAGAAGGCTAGCGCAAGCTTCAGTCAGTCCGCTCTTGGCGGACTGAACCTTCTGGATCACCATACTCATAATAGTATGGTGCCCCTCGTCGATGGAGGCGCCGTCAAGCACCTCCAGCAGATTGTCCGGCACCTCCAGTTGGACGGAGGCCGCCGGCTCAGAAGGCTTGCTCCTCTTGGAAGGAGTTCGCCTACCGCGGTCCGAAACTGTGGAAGATGCCGGCGCGGTGTCCGGCACAAAGCCAGACTTGGAGCCCTGGGGGGCCTTATCCCCTTCACTCCTGAAGTCAGGGAGGTTGCCTTGCGGCTCCTCCGGGACCACCTCCTCCTGCCCTAGAGCTTGTTGCGACGCCACTTCGGCATCGTCTGCAGTGCGGGGGGAGACAGCGGGCGGAACTGAGTTCACGTCCGATGAGTCCAGGGAGCCGCCCGACGATTCGTTGAATTCGGCCCGGGGCGGGCTGCATAATTACGTTCAACATTAGGTAAAGCTGTGCAACAAAGGAACATCATGAGTTACTCTGATATCCGAACTTACGATTTCGCCGGACGCTTGGCCCTGTTTGGCCACTCCTCTCCGCCCTCTTCGGCGTCGGGGGAGTAGTCCGGCGGAGGGGTCTTCCTTTTCCTGGACCCCTCGGCCTCCCCCGTTGGGGCGGCCTTCCTCTTCTCTCCTCCCTCCGCTGGGGGGGGAGAGTTTTCTTCCTCCTCCTCGTTTTCACGGGAAGAGGGCATCTCGGACTCGTCGGATGACGAGTCCGACACCACCATGTTGTGGGCACTCTTTCGAGTCCCCGTGGTCTTCTTCTTCTTGGCCTTCTTCTCCGGCACCACATAAGGCGCCGGAAGCAGCAGCTTCACTAGTGGAGCTGGGGTTGGGTCTTCGGGCAGCGGAGCCGGACAGTTAATCGGTCCGGATATCGCTCGCCAATCCTGTCAAAGGTAAGGGAGTTTGGATCCCGCATAGAGTCAAACTATGAAAAAAGCTTAACATCCTGTAAAAGGTGAAGATAGCTTACCTCGCTAGCGTGACGCTGCGAGCTGTATCCGCGGTCCTCGGAAGCGGATGCGGGAGCCTCGGCGCCCTTGAATAGCATCTTCCAAGCATCTTCGTACGTCGTGTCGAAGAGCCTACTAAGGGTTTGGTGCTGCGCCGGGTCGAACTCCCACAGATTAAAATCCCGTTGTTGGCACGGGAGGATCCGGCAGACGAGCATAACCTGGATTACATGAACGAGTCGGATTGGCTTGTTCACCAGGGACTGGATGCATGTTTGCAATCCAGTCACCTCTTTTTCGTCACCCCATGACAGGCCCGTCTCTTTCCAGGACATAAGCCGTGTGGGGGGTCCGGATCGGAACTCGGGGGCTGCGATCCAGTTTGGAATGCGTGGCTCGGTGATGTAAAACCACCTGGATTGCCACCCCTTCAGGGTCTCCATGAAAGAGCCCTTGAACCATAGGACATTGGCCATCTTGCCCGCCATGGCACCTCCGCACTCCGCCTGGCTGCCATGCACCACCTTGGGCTTGACGTTGAAGGTCTTGAGCCAGAGGCCGAAATGAGGGCGGACGCGGAGGAAAGCCTCGCACACGACAATAAACGCCGAGATGTTGAGGATGAAGTTCGGGGCCAGATCGTGGAAATCCAGGCCGTAGTAGAACATGAGCCCCCGGACAAATGGGTGGAGTGGAAAACCCAGTCCGCGGAGGAAGTGGGGAAGAAATACTACCCTCTCATGGGGCCTTGGGGTGGGGAGAAGATGCCCCTTTTTGGGAAGCCGGTGCGCGATGTCCTTAGACAGGTATCCGGCCTTCCTTAGCTTCTTGACTTGGCCCTCCGCAGTGGAGGAGACCATCCACTTACCTCCTGCTCTGGACATTGCTGGAGAAGGTTGAGGTGGGAAGTGCGGGCTTGGGTGCTGGAGCTCGAGTGCGCAGGAGATGGATAGGCAAAGGAGGAAGAAGGCGTAGGTAAAAAGGTGGATCCTTATCCCCTTATATGGGTGGATGCGGTTGTGCATCCCCACCAGCCTAGTAAAACTCGCTTGCCTCCCAGGCGCCGTGATAAATGGCGCGGTTGGGTTACCCACGTCCGTATTGATGAGAATCCCGTAAAGGGGGTACACGATCTCTGCTTTGACAAGACGTGCCAAGGAAACCGCCTCGCAAAACATGCTGAGGTGGAAAAGTAAAAAACGATTCGAGTAAAGGACTTGGCCGTAGTGTGATGACGCACTACGGAATACGTCGGCAGATTTGATTTGTGTCAATATCGTTCTCTCTATGGCAATATGTGGAAGCTTATTTTGCAGAGCCGGACACTACTCTTGGTGTTTACAATCTTCTATGAAGGACTTGGAGGAGGAACCCGCCTTGCAATGCCGAAGACAATTTGCGCGCCGGACTCTTTGTCATTGAAGCCTGGTTCAGGGGCTACTGAGGGATTCCTGGATTAGGGGGTGTTCGGGTAGCCGGACTATACCTTCAGCCGGACTCTTGGACTATGAAGATACAAGATTGAAGACTTCGTCTCGTGTCCGGATGGGACTTTCCTTGGTGTGGAAGGAAAGCTTGGCGATGCGGATATTCAAGATCTCCTACCATTGTAATCGACTCTGTGTAACCCTAACCCTATCCGGTGTCTATATAAACCGGAGGGTTGTAGTCCGTAGGCAATCAACTCCATATACAACAATCATACCGTAGGCTAGCTTCTAGGGTTTAGCCTCCTTGATCTCATGGTAGATCTACTCTTGTACTACCCATATCATCAATATTAATCAAGCAGGACGTAGGGTTTTACCTCCATCGTGTTCCCTGCCTCCTGTTACCATCTGGCCTAGACGCACAGTTCGGGACCCCCTACCCGAGATCCGCCGGTTTTGACACCCTTACCCTGTGCCTCGTCAAGCCTCTTGTTAACAAGCTCGATGTCAGCATCTGCCGCATCCAGTTGCTGTTTTAATTGGGCAAACTCCCTAGTCCGGCTAGCCACCAGAGCTCCCACCACCTGCACATAAAAGCATATTGGTTATTGCCTGGGAATTTGATCCTCTATTCGCCGCCATTCTTGACGACAACCAGAGTCTCAGGGGCTACTATAACATGTGCAGTACTATCACATATTATCTCACATACCTCAAAGCCTGTCAATAGACTCATAAAGGCTTCATGTAACCCGCTTTCAGCGGACGAGATTCTCTCCATCACCGTACCCATCAGCGTACGATGCTCTTCTGAGATGGCCGCTCGCCCCACCAACTCCCTCAGAACGTCCGACCGCACACTAGACGATGCCGGACTCTTTCGTATGCTCTCTTCGGGAGCCGGACACTGGGGACTTCTGGGATCTACAGGACTATCTTCTGGCCTCACCAGATCCGGAGAGGCCCTCCGCGACGACACTTCGGGGTTGCCCGCTTCTGGAGCGGAGGAGTCCGGGGGAGGCGTTTCGCTCTCCATCATCTCCAGAAGAAGATCCCCCGAAGACGAACTCATTTGAGAGGGGCTGAGGCCCGAACTGCAAGATATATGCGGTGGTTGTTTTCGTAGAGGAAAACGATAGCATACTCTTACTATTAAAATATTTTGGATCACTTACGACTCCTTGGAGGGCAGATCCCCTCGCGGACTTTGTGTGGCAAAAGCACCCCCCGAGGTAGGACCCTCTGTGGGAGACTTCGTCTCCCGTTTGGAGGCTTCGGCTTCCGGATCCTCGGAAGTAGTCCTTTTCCTCCCCCGGTCATCCTCCTTCGTGGAAACGCTCGTTCCCTCGGTCGGAGCAAGTAATGATGGGGGCCCACGTTCGCCCGTATTATCCCCCTCGGTATCTTCCTTCAAGGGTTCCGGGCAAGGTGCGACCTCGAGCATCTTATCCAATAGCGGATTTTCCAAACCCTCAGGGAGGGGGGCCAAACACCGAATCATCTTCGCCTTCGTTAGCCAGTCCTGGTCAAAAAGCAAACTCTCAAAAATAACCTCGAATAAAAGACAGTGTGTTCGGCTAGAGGATTTCTTACTTGTTCGGCGACGCGATTACTGCTCAGGCACATGTCCACGGTGATATCCGGACACTCCACTTGAGGTCCGAAGAATGACTTGTACATCTCCTCGTGCGTCAGGCCGAGGAAACTTTGAATGGCACGTGGTTCCTCTGGGTTGAACTCCCACAAGCGCAGGGGCCGGCGTTTGCATGGCTGGACTTGACGAACCAGCATAACTTGTATTACCGCAACCAAATTAAAATCTCCCTCGAAGAGATCTCTGAGGCGGCTTTGCAGTATAGGCACATCCTTGGCTGGACCCCAGCTTAGGCCCATGCTAATCCATGACATCAGTTGTGGTGGGGGGCCCGGGCGGAAAGCGGGGGCCGCCGCCCACTTGACACTTCTGGGAGCCGTGACGTAGAACCACTCCCGTTGCCATAATTCGGATACCTCTGAAAGGAACCTTTCGGCCATGGAGCTCCTGCCATCTTGCCTATTGATTGACCTCCCCACGCTGCATGTTGCCCCTCGATCACCTTCGGTTGTACTTCAAAGGTCTTGAGCCACAGGCCGAAGTGAGGGGTCACACGGAGGAAGGCCTCACACACGACAATAAATGTCGTGATGTGGAGAAAGGAGTCCGGAGCTAGGTCGTGGAAATCTAGCCTGTAATAGAACATCAAGCCCCTGACGAAAGGATCCAGAGTGAGGCCTAGACCTCGGAGGAAGTGGGAGACGAACACAACATTCTCGTTGGGTTCAGGAGTAGGGACGACCTGCCCTCGGGCAGGCAGCCGATGCGAAACCTCGGCAGTCAGGTATCTGGCCTCCCTCAACTTCTTAATGTCCTCTTCTGTCACGGAGGAGGGCATCCATCGGCCTTGAAGGCTGGATCCGGACATGATTGAAGATCCGGAGCACCTAACCTGGGCTTTGGGTGTTAGAACTCGAGGTGGGGAAGGGTTTGGTTGAGCACGAGAGGGAAAAAGCGAAAACCTTGTCCCCTTATAAAGAGGGTGAATATCAAGCGTCCTCTCCGTAGCCGTTTTGGACTTAGCTATAATCTAGGAGTCCTAGACACGGTTGGGTTACCCACGAACCGCGTTAATGAGAATCCCGTAATCAAGGGAACACGATCTCCGTTTTGGCAAGACGTGTCAAGAAACCGCCTCGCGTTATGTGTGGAGCTGGTTAAGAGAAACGGTTCGAATAATCACCGGGCCACGACATAACGTCATGTTGCCAAGACAAGCTAGCGGATTAGATCTGCGAAAGCATTATTCTCTCTACGGTGGAATGTGGAACTTATTTTGCAGGGTCAAACACTATCCTCGTATTCAACTTCTTATGTGATGTATTCGGAGAAGGAACCCGCCTTGCAATGCCGAAGACAACTGCGCGCCGGACTCATCGTCATTGAAGCCTGGTTCAGGGGCTACTGAGGGAGTCCTGGATTAGGGGGTCTCTAGACAGCCGGACTATCTCCATTGGCCGGACTGTTAGACTATGAAGATACAAGATTGAAGACTTCGTCTTGTGTCCGGATGGGACTCTACTTGGCGTGGAAGGCAAGCTAGGCAATACGTATATGGATATCTCCTCCTTTGTAACCGACCTTGTGTAACCCTAACCCTCTCCGGTGTCTATATAAACCGAAGGGTTTTAGTCTGTAGGACAACAATCACAACATGCAATCATACCGTAGGCTAGCTTCTAGGGTTTAGCCTCTGATCTTGTGGTAGATCTACTCTTGTAACACCAATATCTTCAATATTAATCAAGCAGGACGTAGGGTTTTACCTCCATCAAGAGGGCCCGAACCCGGGTAAAACTTCGTGGCCCTTGCCTCCTGTTACCATCCGGTCTAGACGCACAGTTCGAGACCCCCTACCCGAGATCCGCCGGTTTTGACACCGACACCGTTCTCTTGAACGCTTCCGCTTAGCGATCTACAAGGGTATGTAGATGCAAACCTCTCTCTCGTTACTAGTCACTCCATAGATTGATCTTGGTGACACGTAGGAATTTTTTTGAATTTCTGCTACGATCCCCAACAGTGGTATCAGAGCTAGGTCTATGCATAGTTTCTATGCACGAGTAGAACACAAGTTGTTGTGGGCGTTGATTTTGTCAATTTACTTGCCGTTACTTGTCTTATCTTGATTCGGCGGCATCGTGGGATGAAGCGGCCCGGACCGACCATACACGTACGCTTACGTGAGACTGGTTCCATTGACAGACATGCACTAGTTGCATAAGGTGGCTAGCGTGTGTCTGTCTCTCCCACTTTAGTCGGATCGGATTCGATGAAAAGGGTCCTTATGAAGGGTAAATAGAAATTAGCATATCACGTTGTGGTTTTGGCGTAGGTAAGAAACGTTCTTGCTAGAAACCTATAGCAGCCATGAAAAAAAAACTTGCAACAACAATTAGAGGACGTCTAACTTGTTTTTGTAGCATATGTCGTGTGATGTGATATGGCCAAAAGGATGTGATGAATGATATATGTGATGTATGAGATTGATCATGTTCTTGTAATAGGAATCATGACTTGCATGTCGATGAGTATGACAACCGGCAGGATCCATAGGAGTTGTCTTAATTTATTTATGACCTGCGTGTGAATGAAAACACCATGTAATTACTTTACTTTATTGCTAACCGTTAGCCATAGTAGTAGAAGTAATAGTTGGCGAGGCAACTTCATGAAGACACGATGATGGAGATCATGATGATGGAGATCATGGTGTCATGCCGGTGACGATGGTGTTCATGCCGCGCCTCGAAGATGGAGATCAAAGGCGCAAGATGATATTGGCCATATTATGTCACTTTATGATTTGCATGTGATGTTTGTCATGTTTACATCTTATTTGCTTAGAACGACGGTAGCATAAATAAGATGATCCCTCGCAATAATTTCAAGAAAGTGTTCCCCCTAACTGTGCACCGTTGCTAAGGTCCGTTGTTCCGAAGGACCACATGATGATCGGGTGTGATAGGTTCTAACGTTCGCATACAACGGGTGTAAGCCAGATTTACACACGCAATACACTTAGGTTAACTTGATGAGCCTAGCATGTACAGACATGGCCTCGAAACACGGAAGACCGAAAGGTCGAACATGAGTCATATAGTGGATACGATCAACATGAAGATGTTCACCGATGATGACTAGTCTGTCTCACGTGATGATCGGACACGGCCTAGTTGACTCGCATCATGTATCACTTAGATGACTTGAGGGATGTCTATCTAAGTGGGAGTTCATTGAATAATTTGATTAGATGAACTTAACTATCATGAACATAGTCAAAAGTCTTTGCAAATTATGTCGTAGCTCACGCTTTGGTTCTACTGTTTTAGATATGTTCCAAGAGAAAATTTAGTTGAAAGTTGATAGTAGCAATTATGCGGACTAGGTCCGTAAACTGAGGATTGTCCTCATTGCTGCACAGAAGGATTATGTCCTTAATGCACCGCTCAGTGAGCTGAACCTCGAGCATGGGTTGTGGATGTTGCGAACATCTGACATACACGTTTTGATGACTACATGATAGTTCAGTGCGTAATGCTAAATGGTTTAGAATTGAGGCACCAAAGACGTTTTTTGAAACATCGAAGAACATATGAGATGTTCCAAAGACTGAAATTGGGATTTCAGACTAGTGCCCACGTCAAGAGGTATGAGACCTCTAACAAGTTTCTTAAGCTTGCAAACTAAGGGAGAAAAGCTCAATCGTTGAGCATATGCTCAGATTGCCTGAGTACTACAATCGCTTGAATCGATTGGGAGTTAATCTTCCAGATGAGATAGTGATAGTTCTCCATAGTCACTGCCACCAAGCTATTAGAGCTTAGTGATGAACTATAACATATCAGGGATAGACATGATGATCCTTGAGCAATTCGCGATGTTTGACACCGCGAAAGTAGAAATCAAGTAGGAGCATCAATTCTTGATGGTTAAACCACTAGTTTCAATAAGGGAAAGAAGGGATACTTCATGAGTCGGCAAATCAGTTGCTGCTCTAGTGAAGAAACCCAAGGTTGAACCAAACCCGAGACTGAGTGCTTCTATAATGAGGGGAATGGTCACTGAAGCAAAACTTGTTGGAAATATGCCCTAGAGGCAATAATAAATTGGTTATTATTATATTTCCTTGTTCATGATAATCGTTTATTATCCATGCTAGAATTGTATTGGTAGGAAACTCAGATACATGTGTGGATACATAGACAACACCATGTCCCTAGTAAGCCTCTAGTTGACTGGCTCGTTGATCAATAGATGGTTACGGTTTCCTGACCATGGACATTGGATGTCGTTGATAACGGGATCACATCATTAGGAGAATGATGTGATGGACAAGACCCAATCCTAAGCCTAGCACAAAGATCGTGTAGTTCGTATGCTAAAGCTTTTCTAATGTCAAGTATCATTTCCTTAGACCATGAGATTGTGCAACTCCCGGATACCGTAGGAATACTTTGGGTGTGCCAAACGTCACAACGTAACTGGGTGTCTATAAAGGTACACTACAGGTATCTCCGAAAGTGTCTGTTGGGTTGGCACGAATCGAGACTGGAATTTGTCACTCCGTGTAAACGGAGAGGTATCTCTGGGCCCACTCGGTAGGACATCATCATAATGTGCACAATGTGATCAAGGAGTTGATCACGGGATGATGTGTTACTAAACGAGTAAAAGAGACTTGCCAGTAACGAGATTGAACAAGGTATCGGGATACCGACGATCGAATCTCGGGCAAGTATCGTACCGATAGACAAAGGGAATTGTATAAGGGATTGATTAAGTCCTTGACATCGTGGTTCATCCGATGAGATCATCGTGGAACATGTGGGAGCCAACATGGGTATCCAGATCCCGCTGTTTGTTATTGACCAGAGAGTCATCTCGGTCATGTCTGCATGTCTCCCGAACCCGTAGGGTCTACACACTTAAGGTTCGATGACGCTAGGGTTATAGGGAATAGATATACATGGTTACCGAATGTTTTTTGGAGTCCCGGATGAGATCCCGTACGTCACGAGGAGTTCCGGAATGGTCCAGAGGTAAAGATTTATATATGGGAAGTCCTATTTTGGTCACCGGAAAAGTTTCGGGTTTTATCGGTAACGTACCAGGACCACCGGGAGGGTCCCGGGGGTCCACCAAGTGGGGCCACCAGCCCCGGAGGGCTGCATGGGCCAAGTGTGGGAGGGGACCAGCCCCAGGTGGGCTGGTGCGCCCCCCACCAAGGCCCAAGGCGCAAGGGAGAGTGGAAGGGGGCAAACCCTAGGCTCAGATGGGCCTAAGGCCCACCTAGTGGTGCGCCCCCCTCTCCCCTCCCCTTGGCCGCCCCTAGATGGGATCTAGGGGGCTGCCGCCACCCCTAGGGAGGGAACCCTAGGTGGGGGCGCAGCCCCTCCCCTCCCCCTATATATACTTGAGGTTTGGGCTGCCCAAGACACACGAGTTCCTCTCCTTCTTGGCGCAGCCCTACCCCTCTCCCTCCTCGTCTCTTGCGGTGCTTGGCGAAGCCCTGCTGGAGTACCACGCTCCTCCACCACCACCACACCGTTGTGCTGCTGCTGGATGGAGTCTTCCCCAACCTCTCCTTCTCCCCTTGCTGGATCAAGGCACAGGGGACGTCACCGGGCTGTACGTGTGTTGAACACGGAGGTGCCGTCCGTTCGGCAGTAGGATCATCGGTGATTTGGATCACGATGAGTACGACTCCATCAACCCCGTTCTCTTGAACGCTTCCGCGTAGCGATCTACAAGGGTATGTAGATGCACTCTCCTTCCCCTCATTGCTGGTCTCTCCATGGATAGATCTTGGTGACACGTAGGAAAATTTTTGAATTTCTGCTACGTTCCCCAATAGTGGCATCATGAGCTAGGTCTATTGCGTAGATTCTATGCACGAGTAGAACACAAAGCAGTTGTGGGTGTTGATTTTGTCAATTTACTTGCCGTTACTAGTCTTATCTTGATTCGGCGGCATCATGGGATGAAGCGGCCCGGACCGACCTTACACGTACTCTGACGTGAGACTGGTTCCACCGACTGACATGCACTAGTTGCATAAGGTGGCTAGCGGGTGTCTGTCTCTCCCACTTTAGTCGGATCGGATTCGATGAAAAGGGTCCTTATGAAGGGTAAATAGCAATTGGCATATCACGTTGTGGTTTTTGCGTAGGTAAGAAACCTTCTTGCTAGAAACCCATAGCAGCCACGTAAAACATGCAAACAACAATTAGAGGACGTCTAACTTGTTTTTGCAGGGTATGCTATGTGATGTGATATGGCCAAGAAGAATATGATGAATGATATGTGATGTATGAGATTGATCATGTTCTTGTAATAGGAATCACGACTTGCATGTTGATGAGTATGACAACCGGCAGGAGCCATAGGAGTTGTCTTAATTTATTTATGACCTGCGTGCCAACATAAACGTCATGTAATTACTTTACTTTATTGCTAACCGTTAGCTGTAGTAGTAGAAGTAATAGTTGGCGAGACAACTTCATGAAGACACGATGACGGAGATCATGATGATGGAGATCATGGTGTCATGCCGGTGACGATGATGATCATGGAGCCCCGAAGATGGAGATCAAAAGGAGCAATATGATATTGGCCATATCATGTCACTATTTGATTGCATGTGATGTTTATCATGTTTATACATCTTATTTGCTTAGAACGACGGTAGTAAATAAGATGATCCCTCATTAAAATTTCAAGAAAGTGTTCCCCTAACTGTGCACTGTTGCGAAAGTTCGTCATTTCGAAGCACCACGTGATGATCGGGTGTGATATATTCTTATGTTCGAATACAACGGGTGTTGACGAGCCTAGCATGTACAGACATGGCCTCGAAACACATGCAAAACACTTAGGTTGACTTGACGAGCCTAGCATGTACAGACATCCTCGGAACACAAGAGACCGAAAGGTCGAGCATGAGTCGTATGGTAGATACGATCAACATGAAGATGTTCACCGATGTTGACTAGTCCATCTCACGTGATGATCGGACATGGCCTAGCTGACTCGGATCATGTAATCACTTAGATGACTAGAGGGATGTCTATCTGAGTGGGAGTTCATAAGATGAACTTAATTATCCTGAACATAGTCAAAAGGTCTTCGCAAATTATGTCGTAGCTCGCGATTCAGTTCTACTGTTTAGATATGTTCCTAGAGAAATTTTAGTTGAAAGTTGATAGTAGCAATTATGCGGACTAGGTCCGTAAACTGAGGATTGTCCTCATTGCTTCATAGAAGGCTTATGTCCTTAATGCACCGCTCAGTGTGCTGAACCTCGAACGTCGTCTGTGGATGTTGCGGACATCTGACATACACATTTTGATAACTACGTGATAGTTCAGTTAAACGGTTTAGAGTTGAGGCACCGAAGACATTTTAAAACGTCGCGAAACATATGAGATGTTTCGAGGGATGAAATTGGGATTTCAGGCTCGTGCC
This sequence comes from Triticum urartu, assembly GCF_003073215.2. Lineage (NCBI taxonomy): Eukaryota > Viridiplantae > Streptophyta > Magnoliopsida > Poales > Poaceae > Triticum > Triticum urartu. The sequence goes on along the minus strand of NC_053025.1, from coordinate 129,460,475 downwards.
CACGTCAAGAGGTATAAGACCTCCGACGATTTTTCTTAGCCTGCAAACTAAGGGAGAAAAGCTCAATTGTTGAACTTGTGCTCAGATTGTCTGAGTACAACAATCATTTGAATCGAGTGGGAGTTGATCTTCCAGATGAGATAGTGATGTTTCTCCGAAGTCATTACCACCAAGCTGCTAGAGCTTCGTGATGAACTATAATCAGGGACATATATGATGATCCTTGAGATATTCGCGATGTTTGACAGCACAAAAGTAGAAATCAAGAAGGAGCATCAATTGTTGATGGTTGGTGAAACCACTAGTTTCAAGAAGGGCAAGGGCAAAAAAGGGATACTTCATGAAACGGAAAATCAGCTGCTGCTCTAGTGAAGAAACCCAAGGTTGAACCCAAACCTGAGACTAAGTGCTTCTGTAATAAGGGGAACAGCCACTGGAGCAGAATTACCCTAGATACTTGGTAGATGAGAAGGCTGGCAAGGTCAATAGAAGTATATTGGATATACATTGTGTTAATGTGTACTTTACTAGTACTCCTAGTAGCACCATGGTATTAGATACCGGTTCGGTTGCTAAATGTTAATAAACTCGAAATGAAAGGCTACGGAGTAAACGGAGACTAGCTAAAGGTGAGCTGGCAATATGTGTTGGAAGTTTTTTCCAAGCTTGATGTGATCAAGCATCGCACGCTCCCTCTACCATCGAGATTGGTGTTTGCGTTGAGCATAGACATGATTGGATTATGTCTATCGCAATATGGTTATTAATTTAAGGAGAATAATGGTTACTCTGTTTATTTGAATAATACCTTTAATGGTCTTGCACCTAAAATGAATGGTTTATTGAATCTCGATCGTAGTGATACACATGTTCATGCCAAAAGATATAAGATAATAATGATAGTACCACCTACTTGTGGCACTACCACGTAAGTCATATCGGTATAAAACGCATGAAGAAGCTCCATGTTGATGGATCTTTGGGCTCACTCGTTTTGAAAAGTTTGAGACATGCGAACCATGTCTATTGGTGTATATGCATGAAGAAACTCCATGAAAATGGACCGTTTGGACTCACTTGATTTTGAATCACTTGAGACATGCAAATCATACCACATGGGCAAGATGACTGAAAGCCTCGTTTTCAGTAAAATGGAACTAGAAAGCAACTTGTTGGAAGTAATACATTTTGATGTGTGCAGTCCAATGAGTGCTGAGGCGTGTAGTAGATATCGTTATGTTCTTACTTCACAGATGATTTGAGTAGATGTTGATTATATTTACTTGATGAATCACGAGTCTGAATTATTGAAAGGTTCAAGTAATTTCAAGGTGAAGGTGAGAGATCGTCGTGACAAGAGGATAAAATATCTATGATATGATCATAGAGATGAATATCTGAATTATGAGTTTGGCACAGAATTAAGACATTGTGGAAATTGTTTCACAACTAATACAGCCTGGAACACCATAGTGTGATGGTGTGTCCGAACATCATAACTGCACCCTATTGGATATGATGCATACCATGATGTCTCTTATCAAATTACCATGATAGTTGATGGGTTAGGCATTAGAGACAACCACATTCACTTTAAATAGGGCACCACGTAATTCCAATGATATGACACCGTATGAACTATGGTTTAGAGAAACCTAAGCTGTCATTTCTTAAAAGTTTGGGGCTGCGACACTTATGTGAAAAAGTTTCAGGCTGATGAGCTCGAACCCAAAGCGGATAAATGCATCTTCATAGGACACCCAAAACAGTTGGGTATACCTCCTGTCTCAGATCCAAAAGCAATAAGGGATTGCTTCTAGAATCAGGTCCTTTCTCGAGGAAAAGTTTCTCTCGAAAGAATTGAGTAGGAGGATGGTGGAGACTTGATGAGGTTATTGAACCGTCTCTTCAACTAGTGTGTGGCAGGGCACAGGGAGTTGTTCCTGTGGCACCTACACCAGTTGAAGTGGAAGCTTATGATAGTGATCATGAAACTTCAGATCAAGTCACTACCAAACCTCGTGGGATGACAAGGATGCGTACTACTTCAGAGTGGTACGTAATCCTGTCTTGGAAGTCATGTTGCTAGACAACAATGAACCTACGAGGTATGGAGAAGCGATGGTGGGCCTGGATTCCAAAATGGCTCGAGGCCATATAATCCGAGAGAGGATCCATGTATGAAAACAAAGTGTAGACTTTGGAAGAACTACTTGATGGTCGTAAGGCTGTTAGGTACATATGGATTTTAAAAGGAAGACGGACAATGATGGTAAGTATCACCATTAAGAAAGCTCGACTTGTCGTTAAGATGTTTTCCGACAAGTTCAAGGAGTTGACTACGATGAGACTTTCTCACTCGTAGCGATGCTAAGAGTCTGTTGGAATTATATTAGCGATTACTGCATTATTTATGAAATCTTGCAGATAGGATGTCAAAACATTGTTTCCTCGACGATTTTCTTGAGGAAAGGTTGTATGTGATACAACCGGAAGGTTTTGTCAATCCTGAAAGATGCTAATAAGTATGCAAAGCTCCAGCAATCCTTCTAAGGGCTGGAGTAAGCATCTCAGAGTTGGAATGTATGCTTTGATGAGATGATCAAAGATTTTGGGTGTATACAAAGTTTATGAGAAACTTGTATTTCCAAACAAGTGAGTGGGAGCACTATAGAATTTCTGATGAATATATGTTGTTAACATATTGTTGATCAGAAGTGACGTAGAATTTCTGGAAAGCATATAGGGTTATTTGAAAAGTGTTTTTCAATGGAAAGCCTGGATTAAGCTACTTAAACATTGAGCATCAAGATCTATAAGGATAGATCAAAACGCTTAATGGTACTTTCAAATGAGCACATACCTTGACATGATCTTGAAGGTGTTCAAGACGGATCAGTCAAAGAAGGAGTTCCTGCCTGAGTTGTAAGGTATGAAGTTAAGACATAAAGCTCGACCACGGCAGAAGAAAGAGGAAGGACGAAGGTCGTCCCCTATGCTTTTGTCATAGGCTCTATACGGTATGCCATGCTGAGTACCGCACCTGATGTGTGCCTTGCCACATATCTGGCAAGAGGGTACAAAGGTGATCTAGGAGTAGATCACCAGATAGCGGTCTAAATTATCCTTAGAGGAATAAGGATATGTTTCTCGGTTATGGAGGTGATAAAGAGTTCGATGTAAAGAGTTACGTCGATGCAAGCTTAACACCTATCCGGATAGCTCTGAGTAGAGATACCGGATACGTATAATGGAGCAACAATTTAGAATAGCTCAAAGAAGAACAGTTATTTGAAATGGCTCCAAATGTAGCGTAGTAGTTGCATCTACAAGATGACATAGAAATTTGCGAAGTACATACGGATCAGAATGTTGCAGACTCGTTGACTGAAATCCCTCTCACAAGCATAACATGATCAAACCCAGAACTCTTTGCGTGTTAGTCACATGGGGATGTGACCTTGAGTGTTAATCACATATCGATGTGAACTAGATTATTGACTCTAGTGCAAGTGGGAGACTGTTTGAAATATGCCCTAGAGGCAATAATAAATTGGTTATTATTATATTTCCTTGTTCATGATAATCGTTTATTATCCATGCTAGAATTGTATTGGTAGGAAACTCAGATACATGTGTGGATACATAGACAACACCATGTCCCTAGTAAGCCTCTAGTTGACTGGCTCGTTGATCAATAGATGGTTACGGTTTCCTGACCATGGACATTGGATGTCATTGATAACGGGATCACATCATTAGGAGAATGATGTGATGGACAAGACCCAATCCTAAGCCTAGCACAAAGATCGTGTAGTTCGTATGCTAAAGCTTTTCTAATGTCAAGTATCATTTCCTTAGACCATGAGATTGTGCAACTCCCGGATACCGCAGGAATACTTTGGGTGTGCCAAACGTCACAACATAACTGGGTGGCTATAAAGGTACACTACAGGTATCTCCGAAAGTGTCTATTGGGTTGGCACGAATCGAGACTGGGATTTGTCACTCCGTGTAAACGGAGAGGTATCTCTGGGCCCACTCGGTAGGACATCATCATAATGTTCACAATGTGATCAAGGAGTTGATCATGGGATGATGTGTTACGAAACGAGTAAAAGAGACTTGCCAGTAACGAGATTGAACAAGGTATTGGGATACCGACGATCGAATCTCGGGCAAGTATTGTACCGATAGACAAAGGGAATTGTATACGGGATTGATTAAGTCCTTGACATCGTGGTTCATCCGATGAGATCATCGTGGAACATGTGGGAGCCAACATGGGTATCCAGATCCCGCTGTTGGTTATTGACCAGAGAGTCATCTCGGTCATGTCTGCATGTCTCCCGAACCCGTAGGGTCTACACACTTAAGGTTCGATGATGCTAGGGTTATAGGGAATAGATATACGTGGTTACTGAATGTTGTTCGGAGTCCCGGATGAGATCCCGGACGTCACGAGGAGTTCCGGAATGGTCCGGAGGTAAAGATTTATATTTGGAAGTCCTATTTTGGTCACCGGAAAAGTTTCGGGTTTTATCGGTAACGTACCAGGACCACCGGGAGGGTCCCGGGGGTCCACCAAGTGGGGCCACCAGCCCCGGAGGGCTGCATGGGCCAAGTGTGGGAGGGGACCAGCCCCAAGTGGGCTGGTGCGCCCCCCCACCAAGGCCCAAGGCGCAAGGGAGAGTGGAAGGGGGCAAACCCTATGCTCAGATGGGCCTAAGGCCCACCTAGTGGTGCGCCCCCCTCTCCCCTCCCCTTGGCCGCCCCTAGATGGGATCTAGGGGGCTGCCGCCACCCCTAGGGAGGGAACCCTTGGTGGGGGCGCAGCCCTTCCCCTCCCCCTATATATACTTGAGGTTTGGGCTGCCCAAGACACACGAGTTCCTCTCCTTCTTGGCGCAGCCCTACCCCTCTCCCTCCTCGTCTCTTGCGGTGCTTGGCGAAGCCCTGCTGGAGTACCACGCTCCTCCACCACCACCACGCCGTTGTGCTGCTACTCGATGGAGTCTTCCCCAACCTCTCCTTCTCCCCTTGCTGGATCAAGGCGTAGGAGACGTCATCGGGATGTACGTGTGTTGAACACGGAGGTGCCGTCCGTTCGGCACTAGGATCATCGGTGATTTGGATCACGACGAGTACGACTCCATCAACCCCGTTCTCTTGAACGCTTCCGCGTAGCGATCTAAAAGGGTATGTAGATGCACTCTCCTTCCCCTCGTTTCTGGTCTCTCCATAGATAGATCTTGGTGACACGTAGGAAAAATTTTGAATTTCTGCTACATTCCCCAACAAAACTACCCTAGATACTTGGTAAATGAGAAGGCTGGCAAGGTCGACAGAAGTTTTTTGAATATACATTATATTATTGTGTACTTTACTAGTACTCCTAGTAGGACCAGGGTAATAAATACCGGTTCGGTTGCTAATTGTTAGTAACTCGAAATAAAAGGCTATGGAGACTAGCTAAAGGTGAGATGACGATATGTTGGAAGTGTTTCCAAGGTTGATGTGATCAAGCATCGCATGCTCCCTCTACCATCGAGATTGGTGTTAAACCTAAATAATTGTTATTTGGTGTTTGCGTTGAGCATAGACATGATTGGATTATGTTTATCGCAATGCAGTTATTCATTTAAGGAGAATAATGGTTACTCTGTTTATTTGAATAATACCTTTGATGGTCTTGCACCTAAAATGAATGGTTCATTAAATCTTGATCGTAGTGATACACATGTTCATGCCAAAAGATATAAGATAGTAATGATAGTACCACGTACTTGTGGCACTGCCATTTGAGTCATGTTGCTGTAAAACGCATGAAGAAGCTCCATGTTGATGGATCTTTGGACTCATTCATTTTTGAAAAGATTGAGACATGTGAACCATGTCTATTGGTAGATATGCATGAAGAAACTCCATACAGATGGATCGTTTGGACTCACTTGATTTTGAATCACTTGAGACATGCAAATCATACCACATGGGCAAGATGACTAAAAGACCTCATTTTCAATAAGATGGAACAAGAAAGCAACTTGTTGGAAGCAATACATTTTGATGTGTGCAGTCCAATGAGTGCTGAGGCATGCAGTGGATATCATTATGTTCTTACTTCACAGATGATTTGAGTAGATGTTGAGTATATTTACTTGATGAAACACAAGTCTAAATTATTGAAAGGTTCAAGTAATTTCAGAGTGAAGTTGAAGATCGTCGTGACAAGATGATAAAATGTCTATGATATGATCATAGAGATGAATATCTGAGTTACGAGTTTGGCACACAATTAAGACATTGTGGAAATTGTTTCGCAACTAATACCGCCTGGACCACCATAGTGTGATGGTGTGTCCGGACATCATAATTGCACCCCATTGGATATGGTGCATACCATGATGTCTCTTATCGAATTACCACTATCGTTTATGGGTTAGGCATTAGGGACAACTGCACTCACCTTAAATAGGGCACCACACACTTCCGTTGAGACGACAACGTGTGAACTATGGTTTAGAGAAACCTAAGATGTCGTTTCTTAAAAGTTTGGGGCTGCGATTCTTATGTGAAAAAGTTTCAGGATGATAAGCTCGAACCCAAAGCGGATAAATGCATCTTCATAGAATACCCAAAAATAGTTGGGTATACCTCCTATTTCAGATCCGGAAGCAAAAGTGATTGTTTCTAGAAACGGGTCTTTTCTCGAGGAAAAGTTTCTCTCGAAAGAATTGAGTGGGAGGATGGTGGAGACTTGATGAGGTTATTGAACCATCACTTCAACTAGTGTGTAGCAGGGCACAGGAAGTTGTTCCTGTGGCACCTACACCAATTGAAGTGGAAGCTTATGATAGTGATCATGAAACTTTGGATCAAGTCACTACCAAACCTCATAGGTCGACAAGGATGCATACTACTTCAGAGTGGTACGTAATCCTGTCTTGGAAGTCATGTTGCTAGACAACAATGAACCTACGAGCTATGGAGAAGTGATGGTGGGCCCAGATTCCGACGAATGGCTCGAGACCATAAAATCCGAGAGAGGATCCATGTATAAAACAAAGTATAGACTTTGAAAGAACTACTTGATGGTCGTAAGGCTGTTGGGTGCAGATGGATTTTAAAAGGAAGACAGACAATGATGGTAAGTGTCACCATTAAGAAAGCTCGACTTGTCGTTAAGATGTTTCCCGACATGTTCAAGGAGTTGACTACGATGAGACTTTCTCACTCGTAGCGATGCTAAGAGTCTGTTGGAATTATGTTAGCAGTTACTGCATTGTTTATGAAATCTTGCAGATAGGATGTCAAAACATTGTTTCCTCGACGTTTTTCTTGAGGAAAGGTTGTATGTGATACAACCAGAAGGTTTTGTCAATCCTGAAGGATGCTGACAAGTATGCAAAGCTCCATCAATCCTTCTAAGGACTGGAGTAAGCATCTCGGAGTTGGAATGTACGCTTTGATGAGATGATCAAAGATTTTGGGTTTATACATAGTTTATGAGAAACTTGTATTTCCAAAGAACTGAGTGGGAGCACTATAGAATTTTTGATGAGTATATGTTGTTGACATATTGTTGATCAAAATGATGTAGAATTTCTGGAAAGCATGCAGGGTTATTTTAAATCATACAAGTTAGAGTCCATATCAAAAAGATAGCCCTCAGGAATAATAGGCATATTTTCATCATCACTATCATCATCGTATTTAGATTCAATAATTTCTTTCTCTCTAGCCCTAACAATTTGTTCATCAAGAAATTCACCAAGGGGCACAATAGTATCAGGCATAGAAGCAGTTTCATCATAAGTATCATGCATAGCAGAAGTGGCATCATCAATAACATGCGACATATCAGAACGAATAGCAGAAGCATATGTAGGTGTCGCAAACTTACTCATAACAGAAGGTGAATCAAGTGCAGAGCTAGATGGCAGTTCCTTACCTCCCCTCGTAGTTGAGGGATAGAGCTTGGTTTTTGGATCTCTCAAGTTCTTCATAGTGTCCAGCAGATATAAATCCCAAGTGACTCAAAGAATAGAGCTATGTTCCCGGCAACAGCGCCAGAAATTTGTCTTGATAACCCACAAGTATAGGGGATCGCAACAGCTTTCGAGGGTAGAGTATTCAACCCAAATTTATTGATTCGACACAAGGGGAGCCAAAGAATATTCTGAAGTATTAGCAACTGAGTTGTCAATTCAACCACACCTGTAAACTTAGTATCTGCAGCAAAGTGTTTAGTAGCAAAGTAATATGATAGTGGTGGTAGCGGCAACAAAAGTAAAGACATCAAAAGTAATGTTTTTTGTATTTTGTAATGATTGTAACAGTAGCAGCGGGAAAGTAAATAAGCGAGAACCAGTATATGGAAAACTCATAGGCACCGGATCAGCGATGGATAATTATGCCGGATGCGGTTCATCATGTAACAGTCATAACATAGGGTGACACAGAACTAGCTCCAATTCATCAATGCAATGTAGGCATGTATTCCGTATATAGTCATATGTGCTTATGGAAACGAACTTGTATGCCATCTTTTGTCCTACCAGAACAAAGTAAGGGATATTAAGGCCTCCTTTCAATAGAGAACCAGAACAAAGCATTAGCACATAGTAAATACATGAACTCCTCAAACTATGGTCATCATCAGGAGTGGTCCCGATTATTGTCACTTCGGGGTTGCCGGATCATAACACATAGTAGGTGACTATAGACTTGCAAGATAGGATCAAGAACTCACATATATTCATGAAACCATAATAGGATCAGATCTGAAATCATGGCACTCGGGCCCTAGTGACAAGCATTAAGCATAGCAAAGTCATAGCAACATCAATCTCAGAACATAATGGATACTAGGGATCAAACCCTAACAAAACTAACTCGATTACATGATAAATCTGATCCAACCCATCACCGTCCAGCAAGCTTACGATGCAATTACTCACGCACGGCGGTGAGCATCATGAAATTGGTGATGGAGGATGGTTGATGATGACGACGGCGATGAATCCCCCTCTCCGGAGCCTCGAACGGACTCCAGATTAGCCCTCCCGAGAGGTTTTAGGCCTTGGCGGCGGCTCCGTATCGTAAAACGTGATGATTTCTTCTCTCTGATTTTTTTCTCATTGAAACTCAATATATGGAGGTGGAGTTGGAGTCGGAGATGCAACAGGGGGGCCACGAGGTAGGGGGCGCGCCCTAGGGGGGCGCCCCCCACCCTCGTGAGAAGGGTGTGGGCCCCCCGGTCTTCATCTTTGGCGAGGATTTTTTATTGTTTTTTCTAAGATGTTCCGTGGAGTTTCAGGTCGTTCCGAGAATATTTGTTTCCTGCACATAAAATAACACCATGGTAATTCTGCTGAAAACATCGTCAGTCCGGGTTAGTTCCATTCAAATCATACAAGTTAGAGTCCAAAACAAGGGAAAAAGTGTTTGGAAAAGTAGATATGACGGAGACGTATCAAGCGACAACCCCAAGAGCCTGGCGTCTTTGAGAAGCGTCTCTTCAAGCCGTCGGCAGCACCTCCATTTTCGGGGCCGGGGCCGCCTCGGGAGGAGCTTCCCCCACCACCTGCCTCGGGAGCCCCGGCCTACGGCCCGACCTCGGGAGCGCGCCTACTCCTGGCGCTCGAGCCTCAGGAGGGGTGTTGGGCCAAGGAGCTCAAGGAATACCTGACACAAGGGACACGCCGGAGAAGGAGGAGGACGCGAAGCGCCTGGCTCGACAGGCTACGGCATACTGCATCCAGGATGGTGATTTATACAGGAAGCGGCCAAATGATGTTTCCTTACGATGCATCTCCAGGGAACAGGGGAATGAGTTGCTGTCTGACATACACGGCAGAGACTGCGGGCACCACTCGTCGTCATGAACCCTCGCCGGCAAGGCATTCTGCAGCGGGTTCTACTGGCCTACGGCGCTCAACAACGCAACCGAGCTGGTGAAGTCCTGCGAGGCCTGCCAATTCCACACCAAGAAAATCCATTAGCCAGCTCAGGGCCTCCAGACCATTCCGCTCTCGTGGCCGTTTGCAGTCTGGGGGCTGGATATCTTAGGCCCGTTCCCTTGAGCGCCTGGGGGTTATCTCTACCTCTACGTTGCCATCGACAAGTTCACCAAATGGGCAGAGGTAGAAGCTGTCTGCACCATCCCGGCCGGATTTGTGGTCAAGTTCATCAAGGGTCTCATGATCCGGTTCGGGGTCCCTAATCGCATCATCACCGACAATGGCTCGCAGTTCACTTGCAATCTCTTCAAGACATATTATGCTAACCTTGGAACACAGATCTGCTACACTTCGGTGGCACACCCCAGGAGCAATGGTCAAGCCGAACGCGCCAACATGGAGGTCCTCAGAGGCCTCAAGACCAGGACCTTCAAGAAGAACCTTGAGGCCTGCGGCAAGGGTGGCACGATGAGCTCCCATCTGTGGTGTGGTCCATCCGCACCACCGCCACCAAGCCAACAAGCGAGACACCGTTCTTCCTCGTCTATGGAGCAGAAGTGGTTCTCCCTCACGAGGTCAAGCATCGCTCCGCGTGGGTCCTGGCGTTTGATGAGATGCAGCAGGATGCCATGCAGGGGATGGACCTTGTGCTGGGGGAGGAACGCCGCCGTGAAGCCTCGCTCTGAGTGGCAAGGTACCAGCAGGCGTTGTGACGGTACCACTGTCGCAGCGTCCGCTCCAGGATGCTCGAGGTGGGTGATCTCGTCCTGAGGCGGGTGCTCTCCAGGGAAGGGTTGCACAAGCTCTCGTCCATGTGGGAGGGCCCATTTAGGATCGCCCGTGTCTCCAGGCCTGGCGCCGCGCGCCTGGAGACGCAGGACGGGATCCCATGCAGAACGCCTGGAACATCCAGCACCTCCGGAAGTTCTACCCATGAAGCAAGGCCAAGAGCCTGTGAAGCACGGCCGTGTGCCTGTGAAGGTCTCCGCTCGTGACACTCTCACATAATAATGAGTGGGGTTGTACATGCCCCAGAGTCTCAGGAGTGCCGCCCTCGGGCCTCGAGGGCTCCCTCCCACGTCCTAGTGGCAACACTTAGCTCCGCGCTGGTGAGAAGACTAGCCTAGGTGCCGGACGTGGCTTTTCATTTGCTTTCCGTAGTTGCCTTGCCCCTTTTCTTAATGGGAGTTCACATTCTGGTTTTTCTTGTCATCTTGGTTCGATCGCCTTTTCCTCTCTTCTTCCCTTGGTTCTTTGTTTTGGCCCGTACTCTACCTCACCTGCCTCGCGAGGGGGCTAGACGGGTGCACTCGTGAGCATTTCTCCTGTTCTTCGCGAGGCACCCTCGCTCGAGCTCCCGTAATCTGTGCCCTTCGGGTACCGTGATGCGGAGCTCTGGGTCATGGCCGGCCGCACCTACGACCTGGGCTTGGAAGAACAAGAGGTGCTTAACAAATTTTTGCAGTTCCTCGATACCTCCCAATCCAACGGCAAGGAGATCTCACCAGGTTCTGGGAGAGGCGCGCCTCACGAGGCGGAAACTACTTTAGACACATCAAGCTAAGTTATCCCTACACGCCTACATAAAACACTGATACTGCAACATGACGCAGGAACAATAAACATAACATAGCGACTTGGAAATCATGGTTCATTACACACCCCTGCAGGGCCCCATACTTGTTTCTTTTTAAATGCAGGAAGGAAAGAGCAAAACAAAAGCGGCGCGCACCCCTGCGGCAGTTCGTGAGGGTAGGCCCTCAGCGCGCCCCCAGACTCAACCAGACCCCTCCTCGCGCTTCACTGGGGCCCGGCGAGGAGACGACCCGCTACCGCCTTCGAAGCAGGCGCAACGGCGTGGCGGCTGGTCATAGCTGTCGCCGTAGGAGGAGCTGCCGTAGCTGGACGAGCCACGGCCAGCGCCGAGGACGAGGCCACCTTCATCCTCGTCACGACTGTCACCAAGGCCGAGCACCTTGTCGCTGTCGTTGTCCTCGGGGCAGCACCCGACGCGGCGACCATCTTCCCCGAATACCCTCACGTAGAGGGTCGCGTCGCCGTCGTACTTGAAGTGGAGGGCACACCGCCTGCCCAGGCGCGTGCGCGGGCAAACTAAGGGTGTCCTAGACTAAGGGGTCCTCTGGTGTCCGGCCTGTTATCCATGGCCCGGACTGATGGGCTGTGAAGACATGAAGGCTGAAGACTGCACTGTGTCCGAATTGGACTCTACTTGGCGTGGAAGGCAAGCTTGGCGACCGAAGATTCCTTCTTATGTAACCGACTCCATGTAAACCCTAGATCCCCTCGGTGTCTATGTAAACCGAAGGGGATAGTCCAGAAAGGACATCACATATACTCATTGCCATATTCATAGGCTAGGCTTCTAGGGTTTAGCCATTACGATCTCGTGGTAGATCAACTCTTGTAATACTCATATTCATCAAGATCAATCAAGCAGGAAGTAGGGTACTGCCTCCATAGAGAGGGCCCGAACCTGGGTAAACATCGTGTCCCCCGTCTCCTGTTAGCATCGATCCTAGACGCACAGTTCGGGACCCCCTACCCGAGATCCGCCGGTTTTGACACCGACATTGGTGCTTTCATTGAGAGTTCCACTGTGCCGTCGACAAAAGGTTCGATGGCCCCTTCAATCGTGAATAATGACGTTGTCCAGGGAGGAACTCCCCCCCCCCCGGACAGATCTTTGTATTCAGTGGCTTCATACTGTGGGCCAACTCGCTTGGCCATCTAGAGCAGATCGACAGCTACGCCCCTGGCCATCAGGTCGGGTTCGGAAGCTTGAACTACGTCGCAGATATCCGTGGAGACTTGATCTTCGAGGGATTTGAGCCCGCGACGATCGATCCCCCTCATCCCAATGAACGTGACTTAAATCTGTCATCGGATCACACCCAAGAGATGGTTCCTACTACTACAATGACCTTAGAGCCAAAGCAGATCGAGCCATCTGAGGCCTCAGAGTCTGCAATATTCGCTTTAATGGAACTTCGGACTCGTCTCCAGTTATAAGTTCCAGATTGTGTACGCCCGTGGACACCGAGCTAGATCGGTTATCGATCTTCGAGTTCAGCGCCGCTAACATTTTCCAGCACTCGCCTTTGGGTGACATGCTAAAATCTTTAAAGAATTTGTCCTTGGAGAAGGACTCACATCTGAACTATGTCCGGTTCGAGCTAGAGACGGATGATGAGGAATCTTGCTTCCCACCCGCCACCCACTTCATAGCCACCGTTGATGACTTAACCGACGTGCTTGACTATGGCTCCGAAGACATCGATGGTATGGATGACGATGCCGACAAGGAGCAAGGCCAAGACCCGCCATTCACTGGACGCTAGGCGGCTACCTCTTCATACGACGTTGCTACCTCTTGAGCACTGCGTTGGATTTCCCCGAAGAGGAAAGGATGATGCAGCAAAGTAGCGTAAGTATTTCCCTCAGTTTTTGAGAACCAAGGTATCAATCCAGTCGGAGGCTACGCACGAGTCCCTCGTACCTGCACAAAGCAAATAACTCCTCGCAACCAACGCGATAAGGGGCTGTCAATCCCTTCACAGTCACTTACGAGAGCGAGATCTGATAGATATGATAAGATAATATTTTTGGTATTTTTATGATAAAGATGCAAAGTAAAATAAAAGCAAAGTAAATAACTAAGTATAGGAAGATTAATATGATGAAGATAGACCCGGGGGCCATAGGTTTCACTAGTGGCTTCTCTCAAGAGCATAAGTATTTTATGGTGGGTGAACGAATTACTGTTGAGCAATTGACATAACTGAGCATAGTTATGAGAATATCTAGGTATGATCATGTATATAGGCATCACGTCCAAGACAAGTAGACCGACTCCTGCCTGCATCTACTACTATTATTCCACTCATTGACCGCTATCCAGCATGCATCTAGAGTATTAAGTTCATGAAAACAGAGTCACACCTTAAGCAAGATGACATGATGTAGAGGGATAAACTCATGCAATATGATGAAAACCCCATCTTGTTATCCTCGATGGCAACAATACAATACGTGCCATGCTGCCCCTACTGTCACTCGGAAAGGACGCCGCAAGATTGAACCCAAAGCTAAGCACTTGTCCCATTGCAAGAAAGATCAATCTAGTAGGCCAAACCAAACTAATAATTTGAAGAGACTTGCAAAGATAACCAATCATACATAAAAGAATTCAGAGAAGATTCAAATATTGTTCATAGATAGACTTGATCATAAACCCACAATTCATTGGTCTCAACAAACACATTGCAAAAAGAAGATTACATCGAATAGATATCCACAAGAGAGGGGGAGAACATTGTGTTGAGATCCAAAAAGAGAGAAGAAGTCATCTAGCTAATAACTATGGACCCATAGGTCTAAGGTGAACTACTCACACTTCATCGGAGGGGCTATGGTGTTGATGTAGAAGCCCTCCGTGATGGATACCCCCTCCGGCAGAGCTCCGGAACAGGCCCCAAGATGGGATCTCGTGGATACAGAAAGTTATAGTGGTGGAATTAGGGTTTTGGCTCCGTATCTGATCGTTTGGGGGTACGTAGGTATATATAGGAGGAAGGAGTACGTCGGTGGAGCAACAAGGGGCCCACGAGGGTGGAGGGCGCGCCTAGGGGGTAGACGCGCCCCCTACCTCATGACCTCCTCCTTTGTTTCTTGACGTAGGGTCCAAGTCTCCTGGATCATGTTCGGTGAGAAAATCATGTTCCCGAAGGTTTCATTCCGTTTGGACTCCGTTTGATATTCTTTTCTTTGAAACCCTAAAATAGGCAAAAAAAACAGCAATTCTGGGTCGGGCCTCCGGTTAATAGGTTAGTCCCAAAAATAATATAAAAGTGGATAATAAAGCCCAATAATGTCCAAAGCATTAGATAATATAGCATGGAGCAATCAAAAATTATAGATACGTTGGAGACGTATCAAGCATCCCCAAGCTTAATTCCTGCTCGTCCTTGAGTACGTAAATGATAAAAACAGAATTTTTGATGCAGAGTGCTACTTGGCATAATTTTAATGTAATTCTTCTTAATTGTGGTATGAATATTCAGATCCGAAAGATTCAAGATAAAAGTTCATATTGACAAAAAATAATAATACTTCAAGCATACTAACTAAGCAATTGTGTCTTCTCAAAATAACATGGCCAAAGAAAGTTCATCCCTACAAAATCATATAGTTTAGTCATGCTCCATTTTCATCACACAAGAATGCTCTCATCATGCACAACCCCGATGACAAGCCAAGCAATTGTTTCATACTTTCGTAATCTCAAACCTATAAACTTTCATGCAATATATGAGCGCGAGCCATGGATATAGCACTATGGGTGGAATAGAATATAATGAGGGGGTTATGTGGAGAAGACAAAAAGGAGAAAGTCTCACATGAACGAGGCTAATCAATGGGCTATGGAGATGCCCACCGATTGATGTTAATGCAAGGAGTAGGGATTGCCATGCAACGGATGCACTAGAGCTATAAATGTAAGAAAGCTCAACAAAAGAAACTAAGTGGGTGTGCATCCAACTTGCTTGCTCATGAAGACCTACGGCACTTGAGGAGGCCCATTGTTTGAATATACAAGCCAAGTTCTATAATGAAAATTCCCACTAGTATATGAAAGTGACAAAACAAAAGACTCTCTATCATGAAGATTATGGTGCTACTTTGAAGCACAAGTGTGGCAAAGGATAGTAGCATTGTCCCCCCTTTTTTGGCCTTTCTTTTTTTATTTTGCCTTTCTTTTTTTGGCCTTTCTCTTTTTTAGGACAATGCTCTATGATTGATGGTCATCACACTTCTATTTACTTACAACTCAAGAATTACAACTCGATACTTAGAACAAGATATGACTCTATATGAATGCCTCCGACGGTGTACCGGGATATGCAATGAACCAAGAGTGACATGTATGAAATAATTATGAATGGTGGCTTTGCCACAAATACTATGTCAACTACATGATCATGCTAAGCAATATGGCAATGATGAATGTGTCATGATAAACGGAATGGTGGAAAGTTGCATGGCAATATATCTCGGAATGGCTATGGAAATGCCATAATAGGTAGGTATGGTGGCTGTTTTGAGGAAGATATAATGAGGTTTATGTGTGAAAGAGTGTATCATATCACGGGGTTTGGATGCACCGGCGAAGTTTGCACCAACTCTCAATGTGAGAAAGGGCAATGCACGGCACCGAAGAGGCTAGAAATGATGGAAGGGTGAGAGTGCGTATAATCCATGGACTCAACATTAGTCATAAAGAACTAACATACTTATTGCAAATATCTACAAGTCATCAAAAACCAAGCACTACACGCATGCTCCTAGGGAGATAGATTGTTAGGAAAAGACCATCACTCGTCCCCGACCGCCACTCATAAGGAGGACAATCAAATAACACCTCATGTTTCAAATTTGTTACATAACATTGACCATACGTGCATGCTATGGGACTTGCAAACTTCAACACAAGCATTTCTCAAATTCACAACTACTCAACTAGCATGACTTTAATATTATTACCTCCATATCTCAAAACAATCATCAAGCATCAAACTTCTCTTAGTACTCAAAACACTCATAAGAACAAAAATTACTAATCTTGAACACCTAGCATATTAGGATTATTTAAGAAAATTACTATGATATTTAAGACTCTCAAAATAATATAAGTGAAGCATGAGATATCAATAGTTTCTATAAAACAAATCCACCACTGTGCTCTAAAAGATATAAGTGAAGTACTAGAGCAAAACTATATTACTCAAAAAGATATAAGTGAAGTACATAGAGTATTCTAACAAATTCCAAATCATGTATGGCTCTCTCAAAGGGTGTGTACAGCAAGGATGATTGTGGTAAACTAAAAAGCAAAGACTCAAATCATACAATACGCTCCAAGCAAAACACATATCATGTGGTGAATAAAAATATAGCTCCAAGTAAAGTTACTGATAGAAGTAGACGAAAAGAGGGGATGCCTTCCGGGGCATCCCCAAGCTTTGGCTTTTAGGTGTCCTTATATTATCTTGGGGTTGCCATGGGCATCCCCAAGCTTAGGCTCTTGCAACTCCTTGTTCCATAATCCATCAAATTTTTACCCAAAACTTGAAAACTTCACAACACAAAACTTAAAGTAGAAAATCTCGTGAGCTCCGTTAGCGAAAGAAAACAAAAGACCACTTCAAGGTACTGTAATGAACTCATTCTTTATTTATATTGGTGTTAAAACTACTGTATTCCAACTTCTATATGGTTTATAAACTATTTTACTAGCCATAGATTCATCAAAATAAGCAAACAACACACGAAAAACAGAATCTGTCAAAAACAGAACAGTCTGTAGTAATCTGTAGCTAGCGAAAGATATGGAGCCCCAAAAATTCTAAAATAAATTTCTGGACGTGAGAAATTTATCTATTAATCATCTGAAAAAAGAATTAACTAAATAGCACTTTCCAAATACAAATGGCAGCAGTTCTCGTGAGCGCTAAAGTTTCTGTTTTTTACAGCAAGATATCAAGACTTTCCCCAACTCTTCCCAACGGTTCTACTTGGCACAAACACTAATTAAACACAAAAACACAACCTAAACAGAGGCTAGATAAATTATTTATTACTAAACAGGAGCAAAAATCAAGCAATAAAAATAAAATTGGGTTGCCTCCCAACAAGCGCTATCGTTTAACGCCCCTGGCTAGGCATATAAAAGATAGATCTAGATATTGCCATCTTTGGTTTTCAACTTTTTAGCGGAATCAAGCTCGAATCCGGGAGGTTCTTTATGTTTCCCTTCATATTCTGAAATTTTTGGATCTAATGAATCCAACCGCTTATTGCAAAGGGTAATCAACATATTCATGCGGTGGAGATTCCCGCTAACGCTTTTAAGAGGTTCAAGAGACTTTTGTAAAATCTTGGTTACTTTGCAAATTTTCCCAAAAACTTGCCTTCCCTCTCGGGTGTGATGAGGCACCTTTTGTTGAGGTAGAGTTCCTACTATACCTTCTATAATTTCATGCGCAATACTGGGATCAATTTCAATAAAATTGCCTTTGGCAACGCAATCCAAAAGTTGTCTATGAGACATATTTAGTCCAACATAAAAGTTGCGAAGCAAAATTCTAAAATTCACCTCTAGGGTACAATTACGATAAGATTCCATCATTCTGAACCAAGCATCTTTTAAATTTTCTCCTTGCCTTTGTTTGAAGTGAAGAACCTCAAAGTCGGGAGACAAAGGAGCAGATAAGGGACTAGCCATAGCGGCAAGCAAACGAAAAAGAGGCGAACAGAAAAAGAGAGGGGGGATGGAGAGAGAGGGCGAATAAAACGGCAAGGGTGAAATGGGGGAGAGGAAAACGAGAGGCAAATGGCAAATAATGTAATGCGGGAGATAAGGATTGTGATGGGTACTTGGTATATTGACTTTTGCGTAGACTCCCCGGCAACGGCGCCAGAAATTCTTCTTGCTACCTCTTGAGCACTACGTTGGATTTCGCCAAAGAGGAAAGGATGATGCAGAAATGTAGCGTAAGTATTTCCCTCAGTTTTTGAGAACCAAGGTATCAATCCAGTAGGAGGCTACGCGCGAGCCCCTCGGACCTGCACAAAGAAAATAACTCCTCGCAACCAACGCGATAAGGGGTTGTCAATCCCTTCACGGTCACTTACGAGAGTGAGATCTGATAGATATGATAAGATAATATTTTTGGTATTTTTATGATAAAGATGCAAAGTAAAATAAAAGCAAACAAAATAACTAAGTATAGGAAGATTAATATGATGAAGATAGACCCGGGGCCATAGGTTTCACTAGTGGCTTCTCTCAAGAGCATAAGTATTTTACGGTGGGTGTATGAATTACTGTTGAGCAATTGACATAACTGAGCATAGTTATGAGAATATCTAGGTATGATCATGTATATAGGCATCACATCCAAGACAAGTAGACCGACTCCTGCCTGCATCTACTACTATTACTCCACTCATCGACCGTTATCCAGCATGCATCTAGAGTATTAAGTTCATGAAAACAGAGTAACGCCTTAGGCAAGATGACATGATGTAGAGGGATAAACTCATGCAATATGATGAAAACCCCATCTTGTTATCCTCGATGGCAACAATACAATATGTGCCTTGTTGCCCCTACTGTCACTGGGAAAGGACACCACAAGATTGAACCCAAAGCTAAGCACTTCTCCCATTGCAAGAAAGATCAATCTAGTAGGCCAAACCAAACTGATAATTCGAAGAGACTTGCAAAGATAACCAATCATACATAAAAGAATTCAGAGAAGATTCAAATATTGTTCATAGATAGACTTGATCAAAAACTCACAATTCATCGGTCTCAACAAACATACCGCAAAAAGAAGATTACATCAAATAGATCTCCACAAGAGAGGGGGAGAACATTGTATTGAGATCCAAAAAGAGAGAAGAAGCCATCTAGCTAATAACTATGGACCCGTAGGTCTGAGGTGAACTACTCACACTTCATCGGAGGGGCTATGGTGTTGATGTAGAACCCCTCCGTGATGGATACCCCCTCCGGCGGAGCTCCGGAACAGGCCCCAAGATGGGATCTTGTGGATACAGAAAGTTGCGGTGGTGGAATTAGGGTTTTGGCTCCGTATCTGATTGTTTGGGGGTACGTAGGTATATATAGGAGGAAGGAGTACGTCGGTGGAGCAACAGGGGGCCCATGAGGGTGGAGGGTGCGCCTGGGGGGATAGGTGCGCCCCCTACCTCGTGGCCTCCTCCTTTCTTTCTTGACGTAGGGTCCAAGTCTCCTGGATCATGTTCGGTGAGAAAATCACGTTCCCGAAGGTTTCATTCTGTTTGGACTCCGTTTGATATTTTTTTCTTCGAAACCCTAAAATAGGCAAAAAAAACAGCAATCCTGGGCTGGGCCTCCGGTTAATAGGTTAGTCCCAAAAATAATATAAAAGTGGATAATAAAGCCCAATAATGTCCAAAACAGTAGATAATATAGCATGGAGCAATCAAAAATTATAGATACGTTGGAGACGTATGAGACGTGTACATGGTTGATACACCTAAAGGATCTGGCGACGACAAAGAAGAGCCAGATGCGAATAAAACCTCAGAGACATAGTCCAAGCGCCGGCGGCCTAAGCGTCGCCTCAAGCCCCGCCGCTCAAAGGCCGGCAACACTGGCACCGGAGAAAATAGTACTCCGGGCGACACCGAAAACAATGAAGACCCTGTCGGGGCTACAGCCGAACAGGAACATGACAGCAGGCAAGACAACCCTGACGAACAGGCCATAGAAGATGACTCGGAGGATGATAGTTATCGTCCACCCTCCGAGGAGGAGACAAGCCTTGGCAACGAAGACTTCATCATGCCTGAGGATCCTCTCGAGCAGGAGCACATTAAGCTTCAGCTCATAGCCACTGCAAGGAGCATGAAAAAGAAACAGCAACAGCTTCAAACTGAACAAGACGTGCTCGTCGACAGATGGACTGATGTCCTGATAGCCGAGGAATATGGCCTCAACCGCCCAGCCAAGAGCTATCCGAAACGCAGACTGCTACCTCAATTCGATGAGGAGGCGCCGGAGCACATATCTCCCTCGCGTAGTGCGGACCGACCACCACGTGGTCGGGACAGAGCGGCTGAACGGCCACTCCGCGGTCGGGATAAAGCAGCAACTCGGGCCGAACAGCAGAACGCCCCACCACCCCGCAAAAATAGGGATGGAAGAGTCCGGAGTCGTATGTACGACCTCCGACAAACTCTGTATAGTAGAGCAGGACACACAAGATCGATCTACGGATCGCGAGGACGTGCCTCGAAGCACGACGATGGCTACCTATTCGGACGTGACAAGCCTAACCACGCTCGGGCCGAACACCGCAGACGGACTCCATCAGAGCTCCACCACGATGCATCACGGTATAGAGGTGCCGCACACCCGCTCTGCTTCATAGATGAAGTACTGGATCATGAATTCCCCGAGGGGTTCAAGCTCGTCAATATCGAATCATACGACGGCACAATCGATCCTGCAGTATGGATCAAGGATTTCATTCTCCACATCCACATGGCCCGAGGAGACGACCTCCATGCCATCAAATAACTCCCATTAAAGCTCAAAGGACCAGCTCGGCATTGGTTAAATAGCCTGCCTTAGAACTCCATCGGCAGCTAGGAGGACTTGGAAGAGGCTTTCCTCGACAACTTCCAGGGAACTTATGTCCGGCCACCAGATGCCGATGACCTAAGCCACATAGTTCAACAACCCGGAGAATCAGCCAGAAAATTCTGGACAAGGTTCCTAACCAAACAGAACCATATCGTCGACTGCCCGGATGCCGAGGCCCTAGCAGCCTTCAAACACAGCATCCGTGACGAATGGCTAGCACGCCACCTCATACAAGAAAAGTCGAAGTCAATGGCAGCCCTTACGGCACTCATGACCCGCTTTTGCGCAGGCGAGGATAGCTGGCTGGCTCATAGCAAAAACATAGCCAGCAAGGCAGGCCCCACAGAGGCCAAGAACAGCACCGGCAGGCTCCGGCGTAATAGACGCAAACGCAGAAGCAATGGCGACAACACCGAGGACACCACAGTCAACGCCGGATTCAATGGCTCCAAGTCCGGCCAATGGAAGAAACTCTACAAAAGAAACAACGAAGGACCTTCCAGCCTGGACCGCATACTCGACCGTCCGTGCCAAATTCACGGCACCCCGGATAAGCAAGCCGATTATACCAACAAGGATTGTTGGGTCTTCAAGCAGGCTGGCAAGTTAAATGCCGAAAACAAAGAAAAGGGTTCACAAAGTGAGGACGAGGACGAAGAGCCCCGACAACTGAACACCGGGGGACAGAAGAAATCCCCCCAAGTCAAAACAGTGAACATGATATACGCCACGCACATCCCCGGAAAGGAGCGCAAACGAGCGCTCAGGAACGTCTACGCGGTAGAGCCAATCGCCCCAAAATTCAATCGATGGTCATTATTTCCGATCACCTTCGATCGACGAGATCATCCGACTAGTATCCGCCACGGCGGTTTGGCCGCACTGGTCCTTGACCCAATCATCGATGGATT
Organism: Triticum urartu; assembly: GCF_003073215.2. Lineage (NCBI taxonomy): Eukaryota > Viridiplantae > Streptophyta > Magnoliopsida > Poales > Poaceae > Triticum > Triticum urartu. Next base: position 129,438,387 of record NC_053025.1, on the reverse strand, counting down.
CCACCTAACACAAGTCCTGATGGATGGTGGAAGCAGCCTCAACCTGCTGTACCAGGATACAGTATGGAAGATGGGCATTAATCCCTCATGAATCAAACCAACAAAGACTACCTTTAAAGGAGTCATACCAGGTGTAGAGGCCCACTGTACGGGCTCAATCACGCTAGAAGTGGTCTTAGGTTCTCCAGACAACTTCTGAAGCGAAGAGTTAATCTTCAATATCGTCCCCTTCCGCAACGGCTACCATGCACTGCTCGGATGAACCGCGTTTGCTAGATTTAACACAGTGCCACACTATGCTTATCACAAGCTCAAGATGTCGGGTCCACGCGGCGTCATAACAGTCAATGGCAATACGGAACGCGCCCTCCGAACAGAGGAGCAAACCGCCGCCCTAGCAGCAGAAGTATAGAGCGGCCTTCTCAAGTAGCATTATAATCCAGCTGCCGAGCCCCTGGACACCATCAAGCGGGTCCGGACTACACTGCAACAGGACAGCGCGGCTCGTCAAGAGCTCGACTAGCAATTCGGCCTCCGTCCCAGCCCCAATAAGGTAGTGGCATTCGTACCACGCATACACAATTATGCATGCAAAATTCCATGGACATCGACGGAGGCACGAGATAACCCGGGGCCTACAATTCAGCCAGACCGATCCCGGACACACATACTTTTACTTCTTTTTCTTGTTTCAGGCACCTTTTTCCGCGAGCCTGATGTCAATCCCTTTAGCAGGACTGAAATACAACGGGGGAAAGCAACACAGGTTTGTAGGGTAACCTTTATATGTTCTTCTTGACGGTACTCATACTTATTTCTCAGGACCCGCACGCGGCGCCCTATTGATTCCGGCATGATAAATGGCCAGATACTTATCGCACCATCTGTACAAGATACGCCTTGACGTATCCATCCAGTTATAATAAAAATGGTTCATGGCCCATTTCCTGTGGTTTTTGCTTCTTACTTCATATTTATTTCGATCTGCTTATTTGCTGCATCGACACTCTTTTACATTTAATATTCGCCAGGGGCTACCTGTCGCCCCACAATACGGCAGCACAGTCCGAACACTTCTTATATAAGTTCGGCACCCCGAGTTTAGCATTATATGCATTGGCTCCGAATCATGTCTTTGGTCAATAGTTGCGTTGCCCGGCTCCTGTGCTTGCTACCCTATGTTCCGCTCCATCAACTAGGGTAGTAAAGGGAGAACTACTGCGATTGTGCCCTGGCTTTGACCAGACAAGCACCTCAGTAGAGAAAGCCGAAAACTGACTGTCATGATGTGGCGATAGTCGGTTAGCTACTTGAGGGTTACAAATCGTTGGAGATTTTTTCCACGCTACGCGAGAGATCGACACTTCCCGATTAGATGCTGACAGTACTCTGGCTTAAACCAGGGGTTGCGCCCATGCTTTATTATAAAACTCCTATGGCTAAGTGAGGGCGTTAAAGCCATAAAGTCTGATTGCCATGTTCGTTGCGCTAAACAACTCCTTCAAGGACCATGTAATTGGATCAAGATTGTTTAGATTCCATCCCGAACACCTCTGCACTATCTACGTGAGGGCAGAAGCTGACGACTGTCCAACTGAAGACCCACAAGTATAGGGGATCTATCATAGTCCTTTCGATATGTAAGAGTGTCGAACCCAATGAGGAGCAGAAGGAAATGATAAGCGGTTTTCAGCAAGGTATTCTCAGCAAGTACTGAAATAAGTGGTAATAGATAGTTTTGTGATAAGATAATTTGTAACGAGCAACAAGTAACAAAAGTAAATAAAGTGCAGCAAGGTGGCCCAATCCTTTTTGTAGCAAAGGACAAGCCTGGACAAACTCTTATATAAGGAAAAGCGCTCCCGAGGACACATGGGAATATCGTCAAGCTAGTTTTCATCATGTTCATATGATTCGCGTTCGGTACTTTGATAATTTGACATGTGGGTGGACCAGTGCTTGGGTGCTGTTCTTACTTGAACAAGCATCCCACTTATGATTAACCTCTATTGCAAGCATCCGCAACTACAACAAAAGTATTAAGGTAAACCTAACCATAGCATGAAACATATGGATCCAAATCAGCCCCTTACGAAGCAACGCATAAACTAGGGTTTAAGCTTCTGTCACTCTAGCAACCCATCATCTACTTATTACTTCCCAATGCCTTCCTCTAGGCCCAAATAATGGTGAAGTGTTATGTAGTCAACGTTCACATAACACCACTAGAGGCTAGACAACAAACATCTCATCAAAATATAGAACGAATACCAAATTCACATGACTACTAATAGCAAGACTTCTCCCTTGTCCTTAGGAACAAACGTAACTACTCACAAAGCATATTCATGTTCATAATCAGAGGGGTAATAATATGCATAAAGGATATGAACATATGATCTTCCACCAATTAAACCAACTAGCATCAACTACAAGGAGTAATTAACACTACTAGCAACCTACTAGCACCAATCCCGGACTTGAAGACAAGAATTGGATACAAGAGATGAACTAGGGTTTTGAGATGAGATGGTGCTGATGAAGATGTTGATGGAGGTTTCCCTCTCCCAATGAGAGGAGCATTGGTGATGACGATGGCGATGATTTCCCCCTCCAGGAGAGAAGTTTCCCCGGCAGAACAGCTCTGCTGGAGCCCTAGATTGGTTCTGCCAAGGTTCCGCCTCGTGGCGGCAGAGTTTTGTCCCGAAAGGTTGCTTCTTATCTTTTTTCTCGACGAAAAACTTCATATAGGAGAAGATGGTCATCGGAGATCCACCAGGGGGCCCACAAGGTAGGGGGCGCGCCCTAGGGGGGGCGCCCCCCACCCTCGTGGACAGGGTGTGGGCCCCCTGGTCTTCATCTTTGGCGAGGATTTTTCATTATTTATTATAAGATATTCTGTGGAGTTTTAGGACTTTTGGAGTTGTGCAGAATAGGTCTCTAATATTTGCTCCTTTTCCAGCCCAGAATTCCAGCTGCCGGCATTCTCCCTCCTTATGTAAACCTTGTAAAATAAGAGAGAATAGCCATGAGTATTGTGACATAATGTGAGATAACAGCCCATAATGCAATAAATATTGATATAAAAGCATGATGCAAAATGGACGTATCAACTCCCCCAAGCTTAGACCTCGCTTGTCCTCAAGCGAAAGCTGATAACAATAAATATGTCCCCATGTTTAGAGGTAGAGGTGTCGATAAAAATAAAATACGGACATGAAGGCATCATGATTATTCTCATAACAGCAACATATATAGATATTGTCATATGATTACTTATGTTCAAGTGATGATCTATTCACAATGCAAAAGTATGAATCAGAAACCTTATTGAGAACCAACAAACTATAACCTCAGTCATTGAAGCAATTGCAATTTATCATAACATCAGAAAGAGTCTATGTCAGAGCTAAAAAGCAAGTCCACATACTCAACTATCATCTTGTCCTTCATAGTTGCTAACACTCACGCAATAATTGTGGTTACGGAGTTTTAATTGGACACAAAGAAAGATAGGGACTTATAGTTTCTCCCCACAACCTTTTACCTCGAGGGTAATGTCAACAATAGTAACTCATGCCCCCCTACATCCAATTAGATATATCTATCAGGATCTTTCCAACACACTGTGCTTGCCAAAGGATAAAATGTAAAAAGGAAAGGTGAAGATCACCATGACTATTGCATAAGGTAGAAGATAATAATAAAAGATAGGCCCTTCACAGAGGGAAGCAGAGGTTGCCATGCGCTTTTATGGTTGGATGCACAAAATCTTAATGCAAAAGAACGTCACTTTATATTGCCCCTTGTGATATGAACCTTTATTGTGCAGTCCGTCGCTTTTATTACTTCCACATCACAAGATCGTATAAAGCTTATTTCTCCCACACTAATCATACATATTTACAGCAATTTTTTATTGCTTTGCACCGATGACAACTTACTTGAAGGATCTTATTCAATCCATAGGCAGATATGGTGGACTCTCATGGCAAAACTGGTTTAAGGGTATTCGGGAGCACAAGTAGTATCTCTACTTGGTGTTGAGAATTTGGCTAGCATGAGGGGGAAAGGCAAGCTCAACATATTGGATGATCTATGACAACATACTTTATCTCAGATGTAAGAAAACATAACCCATTACGTTGTCTTCCTTGTCCAACATCAACTCTTTAGCATGTCATATTTTGATGAGTGCTTCCAATCATAAAAGATGTCAATAATAGTATATTTATATGTGAAACCTCTCTTTCCTTATTACTTCCTATTAATTGCAACGATGACCAAAGCTATGTCTGCCAACTCCCAACAACTTTTAATCATCACACTCTTTCTATGTGAAGTCATTACTATCAATAAGATCAATATGAACTTTTGTTTCTTTTTATTCTTTTTCTCTTTTCTTTTATTCACCCAAGATCATAGCAAGAAAATCAAGCCCTTGACTCAACACTAATCTTTATTATATAGCTCACGGACTCGATTACAAAGAGAGATCATAAGGCAAAACTGAAAACTAGATCATGCCATAAACTTTATTCTACTAGATCAAAATACTACTAATAGGATCGAACTAAGGAAAACGGTAAAGATAGGAGTTGTGATTGTGATATGATACCGGGGCACCTCCCCCAAGCTTGGTTTTTGCCAAGGGGAGTGCCCATACCCATGTGATTATATCTCCTTCTTTGTTGTTGGTGAAATATTCTTGACGATGATTCCTCTCATGATACGATTCTCCTCCTCGAGCTTGTTGACTTGTTGCTTGAGGTCCATTGTTTCCTTACGAAGCTTTCCTGTGATGGCTAAAGATCCTTGCACCCAAGGGTGTTTCATAGCTGCGGGAGAACAAGTGACACTCCTCTTCATATTTTCATAAGAAAGAAATCTAACATTGGAAGGGATAACCGAGTTTGGAATAGCTAAGCTCTGTAGTTCCCCCATCGTGAACCCAACTCGGAAGAGAGAGGTGACTTCTTGATCCTCCATGGCATCTACCCTCATTAAGTCAGCCTCCATCTCTTCCTCCGTTGCTGGCCCAAAGTGGTCAGGGTCACTATTTGCCCTTGGTTCCGGTGCCGGATTAGATACCCGGCTCACCCTGACTGACTCTTGAGAAGACATCTTGCTCTAATCTGTAACAGCAACAGCTCAAAACGAAAACGTAGGATATTTGCATGATACGGGAGTCAAAACCTTCGGGAGAATATATAGTGAATTTTTACCGACCAAAATACGTATCATGCAAGAAAACGGAGTCCGGAAGGCACACAAGGTGCTCACGAGGTAGGGGGCGCGCCCAGGGGGGTAGGGCGCGCCCTCCACCCTCGTGGGGCCCTCGTGTCCTTCCCGGACTGCTACTTAATTTTCAATTTTTCTAAATATTCCAAAACGGAGAAATATTGCCTTAAAAATTGTTTTGGAGTCGTTTACTTACCGTACCACATACCTATTCCTTTTCGGAGTCTGAAACGTTCTGGAAAGTTTCCCTTATGTATTCCTCCGGGGTTACGGTTTCAATAATATTGGTTTCAATATTTATGGGATTACCTGAGATATAATGTTTAATTCTCTGACTGTTTACCACCTTCGGATTTGTGCCTTTGAAGTTGTTGATTTTTATGGCACCGGAAAGATAGACCTCCTCGATAACATAGGGGCCTTCCCATTTAGAGAGAAGTTTCCCTGCAAAAAATCTTAAACGAGAGTTGTATGGCAATACATAATCACCTACATTAAACTCATGCTTTTGTATCCTTTTGTCATGCCATCTTTTAACCTTTTCTTTAAACAACTTGGCATTTTCATAAGCTTGGGTTCTCCATTCATCAAGTGAGCTAATATCAAATAACCTCTTCTCACTAGCAAGTTTGAAATCATAGTTGAGCTCTTTAATAGCCCAATATGCCTTATGTTCTAGTTCGAGAGGTAAGTGACATGCTTTTCCGTATACCATTTTATACGGACATACCCATAGGATTTTTATATGCAGTTTTATAGGCCCATAATGCATCATCAAGTTTCTTGGACCAATTTCTTTCTAGACCTATTGATAGTCTTTTCCAAAATTAATTTGAGTTCTCTATTACTCAATTCTACTTGACCACTAGACTGTGGGTGATACGGAGATGCAATTCTATGATTGACGTCATATTTAGCAAGCATTTTACGGAAAGCACCATGAATGAAATGTGAACCACCATCAGTCATTAAATATCTAGGGACTCCAAACCTCGGAAAAATAACGTCTTTAAGCATTTTAATAGAAGTGTTATGATCAGCACGACTAGTTGGAATAGCTTCTACCCACTTAGTAACGTAATCAACAGCAACTAAAATATGTGTATATCCATTAGAGGCGGGAAAAGGTCCCATATAATCAATGCCCCAAACATCAAACAGTTCAATAACGAGTGAATAATTCATAGGCATTTCTTGACGTCTACTAATATTACCAATTCTTTGACATTCATCACAAGATAGGACAAACTTACGGGCATCCTTGAAGAGAGTAGGCCAATAAAAACCTGATTGCAATACCTTATGTGCAGTTCTATCTCCCGCATGGTGTCCTCCATAAGTTTCGGAGTGGCACTTGCGTAGGATTTGTTCATGTTCGTGCTCAGGTACACAACCTCTAATAACACCATCTACTCCTTTATAGAGATGTGGGTCATCCCAAAAGTAATGTCTCAAATCATAGAAGAACTTTTTCTTTTGTTGGTATGTGAAGCTAGGTGGTATAAATTTAGCAACTATGTAATTAGCATAATCAGCATACGAAGGGGTACTACGAGAAGTACTTATGACATTTAATTGTTCATCAGGAAAGCTATCATCAATAGGTAGTGGGTCATCAAGAACATTCTCTAACCTAGATAAGTTGTCTGCAACAGGGTTCTCAGCTCCTTATCTATCAAGAATATGCAAATCAAATTCTTGTAGCAAGAGAACCCATCTAATAAGTCTAGGTTTAGCATCTTTCTTCTCCATAAGATATTTAATACCAGCATGATCAGTGTGGATAGTTACTTTAGAATCAACAATATAAGGTCTGAACTTATCACAAGCAAATACAACTGTTAAAAGTTCTTTTCAGTAGTAGCATAATTTCTTTGAGCATTGTCTAGAGCCTTACTAGCATAATGGATAACATTTAATTTCTTATCAACTCTTTGCCCTAGAACAGCACCCACAGCATAATCGCTAGCATCACACATAATTTCAAAGGGTAAATTCCAATCAGGTGGCTAAATAGTAGGTGTAGATACTAATGCTTTCTTAAGTATTTCAAATGCTTCTACACAATCATCATCAAAGACAAATGGTATATCTTTTTGCAATAAATTAGTCAGAGGCCGAGAAATTTTTGAGAAGTCCTTAATGAACCTCCTATAAAATCTGGCGTGACCAAGGAAACTTCTTATACCTTTGATGTCCTTGGGACATGGCATCTTTTCAATAGCATCAACCTTGGCTTTATCAACTTCAATACCTCTTTCAGAAACTTTATGCCCCAAGACAATACCTTCATTAACCATAAAGTGGCACTTTTCCCAATTCAATACAAGATTAGTTTCTTCACATCTCTACAAAACTCGATTAAGATTGCTCAAGCAATCATCAAAAGAAGATCCATAGATGGAAAAGTCGTCCATGAAAACCTCACAAATCTTTTCACAAAAGTCAGAGAATATAGCCATCATGCATCTTTGAAAGGTAGCAGGTGCATTACATAAACCAAAAGGCATACGTCTATAAGCAAAAGTACCAAAGGGCATGTAAAAGTAGTCTTTGATTGATCTTTAGCTGACACAGGTATTTGAGAGAAACTAGAATAACCATCTAGAAAGCAGTAATGAGTATGTTTGCATAATCTTTCTAGCATTTGATCGATAAAAGGTAAGGGGTAATGATCTTTCTTAGTAGCCTTATTTAATTTGCGGAAATCAATTACCATCCTATAACCTGTAATAATTCTTTGTGGAATCAATTCATCTTTATCATTAGGAACAACAGTAATACCTCCCTTAGGTACACAATGAACATGACTTACCCACTGACTATCAGCAATGGTATAAATTATACTTGCCTCCAGAAGCTTTAGTATTTCTTTTCTTACCACTTCTTTCATTTTAGGATTCAGACGTCATTGAGGATCACGAACTGGTTTGGCATCTGCTTCCAAATTTATTTTAAGTTGACATAGAGTGGGACTAATGCCCTTAAGATCATCAAGAGTATATCCAATAGCAGCACGGTGCTTCTTCAGAGTTTTCAATAATCTTTCTTCTTCATGCTCTGAAAGGTTAGCACGAATAATAACAGGATATATCTTCTTTTCATCAAGATAAGCATATTTAAGATTATCAGGCAACGGTTTAAGCTCAAACACGGGATCACCCTTAGGTGGAGGGGGATCCCCTAGGATTTCAACAGGCAAATTGTGTTTCAGAATAGGTTCTTGTTTAAAGAATACTTCATCTATTTCCCTTCTTTCATTCATAAACATATCATTCTCATGGTCTAGCAAATATTGTTCTAAAGGATCACTAGGAGGTACGACAATAGAAGGAAGACCAATAATTTCATCCTTACTAGGCAATTCTTCTTCACGGTGTTGTTTACTAAATTTAGAGAAATTAAATTCATGAGTCATATCATCCAAGCCAATAGTAACAACATTCTTTTCACAGTCTATCTTAGCATTAACAATGTTCAAGAAGGGTCTACCAAATATAATGGGAAAAAAGCTATCTTGTGGGGAACTAAGAACAAGAAAATCAGCAGGATATTTAGTTTTCCTGCACAAGACTTCAACATCTCTAACAATTCCCACTGCTAAAATAGTATCTCTATTAGCAAGTTTAATTGTGACATCAATATCTTCTAACTCAGCAGGTGCAGTTTCATGCTTGATTTCTTTATACAAGTCATAAGGTATAACACTAGCACTAGCACCCATATCACATAAGCCATGATAACAATGTTCTCCTATTTTAACAGAAATAACAGGCACGCCTACCACAGGTCTATGTTTATCTTTAGCACAAGGTTTAGCAATTCTAGCAGTTTCACCGCAGAACTGAATAACATGCCCATCAATATTATCAGACAAGAGATCTTTAACAATAGCGATATTAGGTTCAACTTTAACTTGCTCAGGAGGTGTATATGTTTTAATATTGCTTTTACGAACCACAGTTGAAGCTTTAGCATGATCCTTTATCCTAACAGGGAAATGTGGTTTCTCAACATAACAAGGAGGAACAATAGGATCATTATAAGTGATAGTCTTTTCTTCGACTTTAATAGGTGCAGCTACTTTTCCTTCTATGGGAGGATGATATTTAAACCACTTCTCCTTAGGGATATCAACATAAGTAGCAAAAGATTCACAGAAAGAAGCTACTATCTCAGAATCAAGTCCATATTTAGTGCTAAACTTACAAAAAATATCGGTATCCATAAAAGATTTAACACAATCAAACTTAGGTGTCATACCTGACTCCTTACCTTTGTCGAGATCCCAATCTTCAGAGTTGCGTTTAACTCTATCCAATAGATCCCATCTAAATCCAATGGTCTTCATCATAAAAGAGCCAGCACAAGAAGTATCGAGCATGGTGCGATTATTTTCAGAAAGTCGAGCATAATTTTTTTGAAGAATTGTTTCTCTTGGAAGCTCATGATTGGGGCATGAATATAACATTGATTTAAGCCTCCCCCAAGCTTGAGCGATGCTTTCTCCTTCACAAGGCCAAAAATTATATATATAATTGCGGTCATGATGAACAAGATGCATAGGGTAATACTTTTGATGAAATTCCAATTTCAATCTTCTATAGTTCCATGATCTTGTACCATCACATAGTCTATACCATGTCAATGTGTCTCCCTTCAAAGATAAAGGGAAGACCTTCTTCTTAGCAACATCATCGGGTATACCTGCAAGCTTAAATAATCCACAAACTTCATCCGCATATATTAGGTGTTCATCAGGATGCTTTGTTCCATCTCCTGTAAAAGGATTAGCTAGCAGTTTTTCTATCATACCCGAAGGATACTCATAAGGAATTTCAATTTCAACAGGTTTAGTAGGTTGAGGAGCAACTCTTTGCTCTACTGTTCGGGGTGAAGATACCCCGAACAAGCCCCTCAGAGGATTACTTTCCATAGTAAGAAGTGACAGTAAATTTCAGCACACTATATAAATTTTTCCTTACCAAATTCCACCTACCAAAGGCGCTTCACTCCTCGGCAACAGCGCCAGAAAAGAGTCTTGATGACCCACAAGGATACGGGATCTATCGTAGTCCTTTCGATAAGTAAGAGTGTTGAACCCAACGAGGATTAGAAGGAAATGATAAGCGGTTTTCAGCAAGGTATTCTCTGCAAGTACTGAAATAAGTGGTAACAGATAGTTTTGTGATAAGATCATTTGTAACGAGCAACAAGTAACAAAAGTAAATAAAGTGCAGAAAGGTGGCCCAATCCTTTTTGTAGCAAAGGACAAGCCTGGACAAACTCTTATATAAGGAAAAGTGCTCCCGAGGACACATGGGAATATTGTCAAGCTAGTTTTCATCACGTTCATATGATTCGCGTTCGGTACTTTGATAATTAGACATGTGGGTGGACCGGTGCTTGGGTGCTGTTCTTACTTGAACAAGCATCCCACTTATGATTAACCTCTATTGCTAGCATCCGCAACTACAACAAAAGTATTAAGGTAAACCTAACCATAGCATGAAACATATGGATCCAAATCAGCCCCTTACGAAGCAACGCATAAACTAGGGTTTAAGCTTCTGTCACTCTAGCAACCCATCATCTACTTATTACTTCCCAATGCCTTCCTCTAGGCCCAAATAATGGTGAAGTGTTATGTAGTCGACGTTCACATAACACCACTAGAGGCTAGATAACATACATCTCATCAAAATATCGAACAAATACCAAATTCACATGACTACTAATAGCATGACTTCTCCCTTGTCCTCAGGAACAAACGTAACTACTCACAAAGAATATTCATGTTCATAATCAGAGGGGTAATAATATGCATAAAGGATATGAACATATGATCTTCCACCAATTAAACCAACTAGCATCAACTATAAGGAGTAATTAACACTACTAGCAACCTACTAGCACCAATCCCGGACTTGGAGACAAGAATTGGATACAAGAGATGAACTAGGGTTTTGAGATGAGATGGTGCTGATGAAGATGTTGATGGAGGTTTCCCTCTCCCGTTGAGAGGAGTGTTGGTGATGACGATGGCGATGATTTCCCCCTCCGGGAGAGAAGTTTCCCCGACAGAACAGCTCTACCGGTGCCCTAGATTGGTTCCGCCAAGGTGCCGCCTCGTGGCGGTGGAGTTTTGTCCCAAAAGATTGCTTCTTATTTTTTTTCTCAACGAAAGACTACATGTAGGAGAAGATGGTCATCGGAGAGCCACCAGGGGGCCCACGAGGTAGGGGGCGCGCCCTAGGGGGGCGCCCCCACTCTCGTGGGCAGGGTGTGGGCCCCCTGGTCTTCATATTTGGCGAGGATTTTTCATTATTTATTATAAGGTATTCCGTGGAGTTTCAGGACTTTTGGAGTTGTGCAGAATAGGTCTCTAATATTTGCTCCTTTTCCAGCCCAGAATTCCAGCTGCCGGCATTCTCCCTCCTTATGTAAACCTTGTAAAATAAGAGAGAATAGCCATAAGTATTGTGACATAATGTGAGATAACAGCCCATAATGCAATAAATATCGATATAAAGGTATGATGCAAAATGGACGTATCACCAACCCTCAGATTACACACAACACGACCGTACAGGAGGAAACAATTCAAAGCATAATAACATTACTTTACAAAAACTGGCTTCGTTCCCATAGTACAAGTCAAAGGCAAACATGAATACATTTATTCAAATACAATGTCCTGCGAACATTGCGCCGCTACAAGTCGAGACCCTTCTACGACATCCTCGAAATATCGCTCGGGTGTGCGGTGCTCCTTGCCCTCCGGCGGCCCGCTGGCGACTTCAACAGCGTTCCTCTTCGCCCACCACATCTTGTAGCGAGCGAAGGCCATACGGGCACCCTCAATACAGACGGAGCGCTTGATAACGTCCAGCCAAGGACATGCGTTCACCATCCGCCTCACGAGTCTGAAGTAGCTGCTAGGCATAGTTTCGGCTGGCCACAGCCGGATTATCAAATCCTTAATGGCTAGTTCGGCCACCCTATGCAGCTCCACTAGCTGTTTCAGCTGATCGGTGAAGGACACGGGATGCTCTGGTGCCGCATATTGCAACCAGAAGAGCCTCTCCGAAGAACCCCCTCCTTCGGCTCGATAAAACTCCATGGCATCTGATACACTGCGTGGCAAATCCTCAAAAGCCCCTGGGGAACTCTGAACCCAGGTTAGTAAAAGGTACTGCTTCTCCGCATACTTGCTTTGCAGCTTAAATGCCTTGCCCGCTATGATCTTCTTGGCCTCCTGGATCTCCTGGAGGGCGGCCTGGGCCTCATTCCGTGCGGTCTCCATGCTATGATGAGCCTTGGCGAGTTCGGTCCCTCGAACCGACGCATCATGCTCCAAGGCCTCGAATTTTTCACCGCATCCTGGAGCTCCTGGTGGACTTCTTTGATCCGGGCCTTTAGCTTCTTACGGGCGGCCTACTGCTGGACAGCCTGCTCCTCGGCCTCACCCAAGGCCTTCCTCAGGGCCTCGACCTCAGTCGCAGCTTCTGCACATATCACAATACCGTGCTTATCCTTTCCCGAACATATAGCAAGTCGTTCCTCACCTTGCTTCTCCTGGAGCTGAACCTTAACCTCGCCGAGCTCGTTCTCGGTCCGCTCCAGCCTCCGCTTCAGCTCGGAGACCTCGGCAGCATGCGAGGTCGCGGCCAACAGGGACGCCTGCTTATCGATACATATTCAGTCAGCCTCTTATAATTAAGGATTGATCCCTTGTCCGGTTCTCCTCACCGAACACCGGACAGCGTCTCAGGGGCTATGGACTATACGGGATTTTTCTCTTTCTTACCTCGAAACCTGTTAACAAGCTGGTGCAGGCTTCATTCAGTCCGCTCTTGGCAGACTGAACCTTCTTGATCACCGCACCCATAAGGATATGGTGCTCGTCCATGACGGAGGCGCTTCGTAGCGCCCCCATCAGGTCATCTGGCGCTCCTGGATGGACAGGAGCCACCGGTGGAGGCGACGCACCCCCTCCTTCAAAGGGGGCTGCTCGCCCGACTCCGAACTGTATACGGCCCTCTTTGCCAGTCTCCATGGGGATTGACTCCCCCATGTGTCCGGCAATGGAGGTCCCACCTTGTGGCGCCTCCCAGACAACGTCCTGGGCTCCTCCCTTCGGAGCGGTCCTCCGGGATAACACTTTGGTGTCGTCCCTGGCCCCGGGGGAGTAAGCAGGCGGTGGCGACATGCTCGCCATCTCCGATGGAGCCAACAAACCTCCATATGAGGATCGCTAGATAAGGTCACGGGCCGGACTGCAATAGTGTGGATTAACCATGTTAGAATAATAAAAAGAAAGGGCTGGATATGCGCATAAATAAGCCATGTCACTTACGATGCGGCCTGGGGCCTGGTACGGGGGCGACGTTCCGGGCTACTGTCAACGTCCCACGCAGTGTCAACCGTTGGGGTGCCCTTCCCCTTTTTGGGCGCTTTTGCCTCCAGATGTGCCGAGGCCACCCTCTTCTTCTTCTCCTCGGGAGGAGGGTTGTTTTCCTCCTCCTCCTCTTCTTCCTCGTCGTTGTCCTCAGGGACAGAGGAATGGGCCTCGTCGTCTTCGGACATCGCGTCCGAAGTGCCCTTGCGACGGGGGCCACTCTTGGCCCCCTTGGCCTTCTTCTCCGACGCCGTGTATGGCGTGGGCACCAGCATCTTCGCCAGGCGCGGGATGGCTGGTTCTTCGGGCAACGGAGCCAGACGTTGGATCCGCTTCGCCCTCTCCACCCAGTCTTGAGGGAACAATACTAAGATCTCAAACATCATCCTCGAAACATTTAAGTTGGGAATGCGTCAAAAGTAACATACCTCGCTGGCGGAGCGGTTACAATTGTGACCACGGTCTGAGTCCGTGGCCGGTGGCTTCTCGTTGCCCTTAAAGAGCAACTTCCAGGCCCCTTTGTGAGAAGTATCAAAGAGCCTTTTTAGGGTCTGGTGCTTCTTCGAATTGAACTCCCATAAAGGGCGACTTCGTCGCTGGCACGAAAGAATCCGGCGGACCAGCATCACCTGGATAACGTCAATGAGCTTGATGTCCTTGGTCACCACGCTTTGAACGCGCATCTGCAGCGCTATCAGCTCGTCAGGTGAACACCAGTCCGGACTCTTCTCAACCGAGGAGGTGAGTCGCATGGGAGCACTGGAGCGGAATTCTGCAGCTGCAGCCCAGTTAGTGCCACGAGGTTCTGTGATGTAGAACCACTGCTTCTACCATTCCTTTACTGTCTCCACAAAGGTGCCTTTGGGCCAGGAGACATTGGATAGCTTGCTCACCATGGCCCCTCCGCACTCCGCGTGCTGGCCATCCACCACCTTCGGCTTCACGTTGAAGACTTTGAGCCACAACCCGAAGTGGGATGGATGCGGAGGAAGGCTTCGCACACAACAATAAATGCCGAGATGTTAAGGAAGGAATTCGGGGACAAATCATGGAAATCTATCCCGTAATAGTACATCAGCCCACGGACGAAAGGGTGGAGTGGAAACCCTAGCCCGCGAAAGAAATGGGGGATGAATACTACCCTCTCTGTGGGCTCTGGCGTGGGGACAACTTGTCCCTCGGCTAGCAGACGATGGGCGATCTCCTTCACCAAATATCCGGCCACCCGGAGCTTAGTAATGTCCTCCTCCTTGACAAAGGAGACCATCCACTTGCCCTGACCACTAGATCCGGACATGGTTGCTCGAGTGGAAAGGAGATGAGAACTTGGGTGCTCAAGCTTGAGATCGTAAAAGAGGAGACGGAGAGAGAGGGTGAGGAGAGGAAGAGGGAGTCCTTATCCCTTTATAAAGGCAGCAAATATTAAACGCCTCCTCGCTCGCCTTAGGATTCGCCTGTTCCCTAGGGCTGTATAAACGGCACAGTTGAGTTATCCATGCCCGCATTGATGAGAATCCCTCAATAAGGGGGCACGATCTCTGTTTTGACAAGACGTGCTGATAGCAACCATGTCTCGAAGCATGGAATGGCAGAAGAAAAACGGTTCGAAATTATAACCGGACATACGTGATGTCGTGTTGGAAAAAACCTGTCAATAGATTATATTAGTGTAAATATTATATTCTCTTTGCGGTTGTGTATGGTGTGCGTAACAGGTCAGGATACTATCATTTCATCCGAATACTATCTTGGAGTTCGGAGAAAGGGGAACCCGCCTTGCAATTCCGAAGACAATCTGCACGCCGGACTCCTCGTCATTGAAAGCCAGGTTCAGGGGCTACTGAGGGAGTCCTGGACTAAGGGGTCCTCGGGCATCCGTCCTATTATCCATGGGCCGGACTGATGGGCTGTGAAGACATGAAGGCCGAAGACTGCACCGTGTCCGGATTGGACTCTACTTGGCGTGGAAGGCATGCTTGGCCACCGGAGATTCCTTCTTATGTAACCGACTCCATGTAAACCCTAGATCCCCTCGGTGTCTATATAAACCGAAGGGGATAGTCCGGAAAGGACATCACATATACTCATTACCATATTCATAGGCTAGGCTTCTAGGGTTTAGCCATTACGATCTCGTGGTAGATCAACTCTTGTAATACTCATATTCATCAAGATCAATCAAGCAGGAAGTAGGGTATTACCTCCATAGAGAGGGCCCGAACCTGGGTAAACATCGTGTCCCCCTTCTCCTGTTACCATCGATCCTAGACGCACAGTTCGGGACCCCCTACCCGAGATCCGCCGGTTTTGACACCGACACAAACATCTACCAGCCACGGGCCAGGGTTGTGTTGCCTGCGACGGACACTTCCACCACGACCCATGAAGCCTTGCTGCAGCAGCTGTCCGCCTGTAGCCAGAGACTGCCTGGACCTGCGGCCGGCAGTTCGCTAGCAAAGAACCACGAGAGCTGAAGCCAAGTGCCAGCCGGGTTCTCCAACCACACGATGAACTCCGGCATCACCTTCACTGAGTGGAAGCACGGCCGAGGAGGCCACGCAACCATGGCGCGCCTCACTTCATCGACGGGGCTGCCACGACCTGGGCGACTCCCACCGCGCGAGGAGGCTCCGCCGCAGCCGCGAGGGGCCACGGTGGGGGGTCGCGGCGTGCTTAAGCGGGCGACCACGCCCCCTCTTGGGTGGCGGCGAGCCGGGCCCCTCCTGGCGGGCCTTGCCCTTTTCTGCGGCCGACAACCTCTTCGTCGGCCCCTCCTGGCGGGCCTTTCCCTTTTCTGCGGCCGAGAACCTCTTCACCGGTGCCATAGGTGTCGCTGCTAGTAGTGAAGCAAGGGAGAAGAAGCAGGAGAAGCGAAGGAAGAGATGGGTGGTCGGGGCTCCGCCCCCCTTCCCATTTATAGCCAAGAGGAGGCTAACCTCCGGCCTCCATGATCTAAGGTAATAATGACCTTTTTTTGCATCCAGCAGGGACTCGTCAAGTCAGGCAGTTGCCAATGCAACGTGGGGAAGCGGAGATGCCCATGTCCCATCAATCGCCTCGCGTCAACTGCGGCCGCAGGCTGTTGGGGCTCGCGGCGCTCCGCACTTGCCCCTTGGCTTCGCCTTGAAGCCAAGTCCGAGCGCGCCTTGGGCCCGGGGGCTACTGTCGGCGTCCTGGGAACAAGGGTCCCCAGACTTGCCTGCCTGCGGCCCACGGTGTGGCTCCGCCAGCAGCCCCGTACGGCCCATCTTCACCAGCAAACACTCAAGACCCTCGCGAGGGGCCGAGCCTCGCGAGGCGGATGACGCAAGACCTCCTCGGGGGCGGAGAGATCAAGGCAAGGGGCACCTCGCAAGGTTCCTGTGACGCAAGCCATGACGACCAAGGCCAGGCAGGAACTAGGCGGGCGCCAGCGCGCAGTGTGCTCGTTTCCTCTTTGGTGCTAAAGGGACAGGCGCAGGCGAGGAGTCCCGAGGCATCAGGCAAAGGTTTCCATATCAGTGCAACGAGACCAAGACCAGCAGGAAGGCAGGATGGAGGTCACCGTGGAGCCCAGGACGGCGTCACCACCTGAGCCTTTGGTAGGCGAAGACCACCTTTAGTCAGGATAACTTGTACTAGTTGTCTCCCTTCAAATTTGGCCGTTGTGGCATCCCTTCCTACCAGCATTTGGGAAGAGGGCCAGGGCCTCTATAAATAGGGCTAGCCACCACAGTAGGAGGCAACTGAACTGATCCGAGGCCATTCAGATCATCCTCATCCACACAAACTCACCAAGCACAAGAGCACCTCTCCTCAGGAGGTTGTTCTTCCCTTGTAACTGTTCATCCTCAGCCCAAGAGGCAATCCACCACCACACTAGAGTTGGGTATTACACCACATCGGTGGCCCGAACCAGTATAAATCTTGTGTCCCTTTGTTCTGTGAGTTCGACGCGCTGAGCCTTGAGATCATGGTGAGGGAGAGTGCAAGAGGGAGGAGAGATCTTCATGCACACCCCAGTGTTCGAACCTCAAGGGTTTTGCCGGAACCTGAAATCCGACAGATGCCTACACCAACTAGAGAGGAAGCTAATCATAATGATCATGAAACTTCAGATCAAGTTACTACCGAACCACGTAGGTCAACCAGAGCACGTTCCGCACGAGAGTGGTATGGTAATCCTGTTGTGGAAGTCATGTTACTAGACCATGATGAACCTACAAACTATGAAGAAGCGATAACCAAGATTCTGATAAATGGCTTGAGGCCATGAAATCTGAGATAGGATCCATGTATGAGAGCAAAGTGTGGGCTTTGGTTCACTTGCCCGATGATCGGCGAGTCAAAGAGAATAAATGGATCTTCAAGAAGAAGACTGACGCTGATGGTATTGTTACTGTCTATGATGACCCACAAGTATAGGGGATCTATCATAGTCCTTTCGATAAGTAAGAGTGTCGAACCCAACGAGGAGCAGAAGGAAATGATAAGCGGTTTCCAGCAAGGTATTCTCTGCAAGTACCGAAATAAGTGGTAACAGATAGTTTTGTGATAAGATAATTTGTAACGAGCAACAAGTAACAAAAGTAAATAAGGTGCAGCAAGGTGTCCCAATACTTTTTGTAGAAAAGGACAAGCCTGGACAAACTCTTATAAGATGTAAAGCGCTCCTGCGGACACATGGGAATATCGTCAAGCTAGTTTTCATCACATTCATATGATTCGTGTTCGGTACTTTGATAATTTGGTATGTGGGTGGACCGGTGCTTGGTTACTGCCCTTACTTGGACAAGCATTCCACTTATGATTAACCTCTATTGCAAGCATCCGCAACTACAACAAAAGTATTAAGGAAAACCTAACTATAGCATGAAACATATGGATCCAAATCAGCCCCTTACGAAGCAACGCATAAACTAGGGT